>NW_016162158.1:0-33873 GCF_001687245.7 Rhagoletis zephyria | reverse complement strand
ATCGCACGAAAACCGAACAGTTGCCTATTGGGATATGTTAGACCGTTCAGAATGCAATAAAAAACATATTTTTAAGTTTCATTTGAAGATTATTTGGTCCGAAAAGACTAAACTAATCGCGTTCAATCAGATGGCCGGGCATGGTTTTGGGTAAAAGACCCTAATTAAGCCCATGCGCAGCATGTAAGGCAAACTGTGAATAACAGTGGTCGG
This sequence comes from Rhagoletis zephyria, assembly GCF_001687245.7. NCBI lineage: Eukaryota > Metazoa > Arthropoda > Insecta > Diptera > Tephritidae > Rhagoletis > Rhagoletis zephyria. The sequence continues at coordinate 33,660 of NW_016162158.1, read as the reverse complement.
TCAATAGTTTGGCGTTGTATTTCAAACATTTTCTTGGTCTGTTAGTACACATTATGCGTGAGGAACAGTATCTGTTCATATTTCAACAAAATTTGCAAGATGTAGTCGAAAAAATGAGAGTTTCTGCTGAAAAATCACCCAAAACACACTGCACATATTCGCAAAGACTGGATACAAAAGGAAAAATTTGCTAATTTAAAATGACCTCCACAATCCGCGGACATGAATCTCATTGAGAATTTGCGAAAACAATTAAAAGCACAGCTTACTAAGTATCCAAGTCGGTAGAATCGAGTACATGAGCTGTGAAAGCAACTAAGGATATACCTCCAGAATTTTTACAGAGATACAAATAAGGTATGCCAAATCGTTTCCTGGAACATTGTGTTAGTAGTTCTTTTTTTTCGTGAAAATTGTTAAAAAGTTCTAAAAAATGTATGAGTGCAAAACTGTAACATCTGTCTTAATTTACATTTTTGTCAGCTGATTTATTTATTGTTGTTGTATTGACTTCAAATCGTTATGAGAGAGGGAGTAGGGATGTACCAACAAGAATATACAACAAAAGTATGAAAGTCTTTAGAACTTGGAAAGATAGCGATGGCTGAAGTAAAAAGTGTTACACCATGTTACAGTTTTGCTCGTCACTGTATGTATATTGGTTATGAGACAAAATAGATATGTAACGTAAATTTCATTTCTCCAGCGTCGCCCAGGCGCACTTACTTTTTTTTTAATATTTGTAAGGTTTTTTGAGCTAAAAATGACGTATTTGACTTTTTTTTAATATTCGTAAAGTTTTTCGACCTAAATTTTTTTGGTTGTCTTTCTATGAAAATACAGTCAAAGGTTTAACCCAAACCATATAAATCACAGTTTCAAACTATATCCAAAATTTCAAAAAATTTAACAAATTTTCATCAAAATTTCAACTTCTTAATCTGAATCTTTAGAACATAGTTGGGTATGCAGTTTTATAGCCCATAAAATTTGTTTGTGACGGGTTTTTGCATTTTTTTGAAAAAGTATTTTTTTCCACATAAGCATGAATTTGTTATGAAATAAAATGCGGGAGACCGTTACCAAGAAAATTTTCAAAAAATCAACGGCAGTTTTTGTGAATTGCTCTTGTTATATAAAAAGCCGTAAAAGCAGTCTCAAAAAAAAAAATTTCAGAAATCAACCCTATTTCTTAGCCGGCTGAAACTTGAGCGTCATTAAAATGTTCTAAAGATTCCGATTACAAAGTTGAAATATTCATGAAAATTTGTTGAATTTTCCTAAATTTTGTATAAAGTTTGAAACTGTGATTTATGTTTTTGGTAAAAGCTTGCGACGGTATTTTTACAGAAAAATAACAAAGACTTTTTAAATATTAAAAAAAAAAAAAATGAACACGTGGGCATTTGTTTGAGTCACTGTACATATATAAATGTGCAATGCACAAAAACTCCCAAAATCCCAAAAAATTAAAAAAATGTTCATCAAAGTTGTGGAATTCGAGTTACACGGAGTTGCGTAAGCTTAAAATACGCTAAATCTTACCTTAAAAACTATGCTATAAACTGTTACCTCTGTCAACTATCAATTTTATTGAAGAAACACATATTTCTACAGGCCGAAGAATATTTTTTTCACTATTCGATTTTTAATTTTTGTGAAAATTTTTTTCATTTCACTATCACTAGCTACTAGTGTAAACTGAAAATTTAGCGCAAATAAATTAATTAGTTCCATGAAATTTTTAGGCTTTTATGCTCATTTTCCTCGATTTCTGGTTTCTGGTTTTCGATAGAGATGGTGATTTTTCACGATTGAATAATTTTTTTTAATATCACCGAAAAAGTTAACTAAACTTGTATTTTTATTCAGCCTTATCATGAGTTTCATTTTCTCCGAACCGGTTCACTTTTCACTCATGGTTTCCATGGTTTTAATATGGGCGGATGACAAATTTTCAGTTGAGTTTTTTTTTTCAGGCGAAACTCAGGATAAGGCAGATTATGTAGCTCATTTCGGTGGAACGAACTCGAAGTTGGTAAATAAAATTTTCCAACCTTTGTTAAGAGCATATCAGTGGTAAACTCTTTTAGGCTGTAAAGTGTAAAAAACAACAGCAAGTGGGTATGCGTGGCATATTTTTAGGACGATGTTTTCAGCCGCAGTTAAGCTTTTAAGAGTTTTCAAGAAAAACGAAAAATTCATATAAAATTCTTAGAAAATTAGGAGAAATGGAAAAGAAATTTTCTTCTATCAACATTTCTTAAATTAGTTTGCAGCTTTCAAGAAAAAATAAATGCTTGTATATTTATTTCTTCAAGAAAATTCACAGCAAAAGTAAAGTGCTTTTTCAAGCATTTCTTGTAATTTTTGAGGTTATTAGCTTTAGGGGGGACGCACAGTGGTTGCTGCCATAGGCTAAAATTAAAAAAATGTATGTAAAAATTGTTGAACCAAAATAGGCTTTGCAATCAGTTTTGTCCAAACTTCATGTTGTCATATATTTTTTGTTTTACTTCTAACGGTTGTTTCTTAAAAAAGCATAAAAAGTGTCATCAATTTATTTGTACAGCATCAGCACGCTGAAAATTGAATTGGATTTAACGTATTTAATTAAAATATTGTGAAAAGCCGAGTGAGTTAAAATTATATACACTGGATATTGTACGTAAAGGTATTGACTGAATTTCTATAATTAAAATTTTAGATAATTCCTGTTGTGTTCTATGCAAATCGTTGTTTTAGAAAAGTAGGATTTTGTGTGTTTCTTGGTTCGTCTTTCAAGTATTTAGGTAATGTTTTAAGTGTTTTTCTTCTATCGGCCCTCAATATTTTTATTTACATATTGTTTGTTAATGTTTTAAGATTCGCCTAAAATTCCATAACCTAATCCAAGCCCTTTATTTTCGAAAGTTTTTTTCATGTTTATTTCTTGATTTATGTATCTAATTTTCTAATTCAAAATGATTCTAGGCACAAGTTAACAATGCGAATTTTGTCGATTGCATGTTTCTGAGATTTGGCGTGAAAATTTCGGTACGCATTCCCAAAATTTCAAAATTTGCTGGGTGCAATAGCGAATGATATTGAATATGAGGGTTTTGAGCCGGATGGGTATGAGTTGCAAAAATGTATTAATTACAAAAACCCAAACACCAAAAATCAGCAGTTTTGAAAAGTCATTATAATTGGCTCGAAAAGAAAGAAATCATTTCATTAAAATGTCAACCAATAGTTCCCACCAATTCAAATCGTGGCGCCCGAAAATAGATTTTGTTGAGTCTTCAAAAAGACTAAGCGTCGGCGAACATAACGGGATAAAATTTTTACTCTAAGGTCTGTTAAAAGCACTGTTGCCAACTTAGTGCTTTTCGCACTAAATTTAGTGCTTTTCTTAATTCAAAACGCAAAAATTTTTGAGTTTGGTGCTTGGTGCCTTTTTTTTTTTTAGTTTGAAGACACCAAAACTGTAAACCTGAAACCAAAATGGAAGTTAAATATGAAGCAATAGGAATTTTCGTATGGAAATTTACAAAAATGGAAACAAAATCATGGTACGATGACAATCATAAGCGATAGAACATATGTTTGTCAAAAAAATAAGTGGCAGCACTTTCAATCATGCCAGAACCACATACGGTAATTTGCCATTGCCTGCAAAAACGTCCATGTTTCTGAGACCAGGAATCGATCTTAGATCTTTAATGTGGGCTGATTTTTTTATATTTCTTACGAATATTAAAAGCTCCAGTATTTCCTAACAGCAAAATGAATAACGAATCTTCGACCGCCGCGCAAGAAGCATTATTTTTTATTAGTTTGAATCGGCATATCTACAATAAAATTTTGTATGCATTCAAAGTCCATTAAACCGTCCAATAAAAAATTTGGTGATTTTTTCGAGAAAAAACGCGACTTTTCTAGGATGTTAGTGCTTTTTCAAATTCAAAACTTGGCAACACTGGTTAAAAGTAAGAAGTGTAATATGTAAAAGTGGGCGGGGTTGGACACGCCCACATACAGTCATGTGAAAAATAATAGGGCCACGACATTGTGACCAGTTTCGGCTATTTATTTTTGTTTGTTTAATGTTTATTTTTTTATAAAAATACAACTCACTATCTAACAAAAACCCCATAAGTCCAAATTTCAAACTTTATAAAAAAGGTAGAAAAATTCAACAAAATTTTAAAACAACACAAACCTTTTTAATAAGAACTTTGAGAAAAAATCCAGGTGTGCAGTTTTAAAGCCCATTACACATGTACATATGTATATGGGAAAATCTTTTGAGATGGACATTTTTCCAATTTTTTTTTTCAACATAGTAGCACAATTTTTTTCCATATATGATCACTTGTCAACCCAATTGAAGTACATTATAACCCGCGTAACTAATATTTTCTAATTGTTACTCTATTTAAATCATATTTTCAAAATTTTGTTCTATTAGCCCGATCAAGTTAGATTTTCAAGATTGCAGTAACTCGCATAAAGCGTAAAATTGGTTCGAATGTTACGAACATCTTTATAAATGAAATGTGAAAAGGCTTAATCGATCCCAGATCCTTAAAAAAAATTATTCAAGGTCAAAGGTCACATAAATTGATTTTTACCATTTTTCAGCTTAACCGTAAGGTTTATAAAAATATAGGTTAGACAAAAATGTAGATCATGCAATTATCTCTAAATAATCTAAAATCTCTAAATAATCTAAAATCCAAGAACCCACATTTTTTCCGTGAGTATAATATTGATTTCATACATACATATATCTCCATACCAAGGTCCAGTATGCTGCCACAAATACTTCCAGAGGTATGCAGTATGAAAAATTCCGTTTGTATGGGAGGTGCCACGCCCCTTTGTCTAATCGAGATAAAAGCTACCCTTTCTTTTAGTTGGGCTAAACGACACCAGTATGCGAAATTTCATTAAGATCGGTTGAGTAGTTAAAGCGTGAAAGCGTAACACACAAACCTTTCGCATTTATATCATTAAGGATTATCCAGTACTGACCATTAAAATAATTTTTTGTGTTGAGCATTTTTTACACAGACCCAAATACACAAACACAAAATATTACACCAGTGCTTATGATTTTTTTTGGCCTTGATTGGTTGTGCTCAGCGAAAAACCAATATTAAGTAAAAAATTTACGCACTAATCACGCGTTTTCTCAAGAAGATCTTTCAGCAATGATAAGTAGTACATTGTCCTTTAACCTTGGATTCTTCTTCTGAAAAATTGAAAAGTATATTTTATACCCATAAATGTGAAATAAGTACCGCATAACGACTACCACAAGAAAATTCAAGTTTCAGATGGCTGTTTTATTCCTCACAACCTAGAGACAAATGTCTGAAAACCCCAAGCTTTAGGTCTGACCGCTCAAGAAGTTATACCTTAATAAAAATTAGATTTTGTGCGATTTGCACTAGAAATTTCTTGATTTTCTCAATTTTTGCAAGTAAACTGGTCATTTAAACCGTTAGTTTTGTTTTGAATAACTATTTATTTATATTTACACATATAGGTAGTATTAGCGAAGGTATAGAAACTGCATTTGGCAGTGCTGCAGTACGCAAAATGTCACCGTCTCAATAGATTTCACCATACTTATACCCTTATTGAAGTAAGTTTATTTAACGATGTTTTGTAGCTGTTTTACTGCGCATAATGCGAGTTTATTTTAAAGCAATAAAAAAAAAAACGCTGCTCATATTTGTATGCAAGGCAGGCAGAGGGTGGAATATTGTAAGGACATAGACTTACTTAGTTAAGTCGCTGCTACTCCTACTACATCCCGTTTCTGTTTCTCTCCAATGTGTACTGCCTTCAATTTTCAACTCTCCGCTGCAAGTTTTGTTCTACGCCGCTTTGTTATTTTTGCCTGCTCGAAAGTAAATTGATTTCGACTTTAGATTTATAACGATTGCCTAACTAATGATTGTACATTCGTTCTGCTTGGCAACCGTTTAATGGCGCACAAAGCAGGCATATTCCCATTTCATTGCTTTTTGTACCCAAATACGTTTGGAAAAACCATTAAAATACATTTCTATGCTACTTATTTGATTTTATGTTGCTACTTAGTCTTAGTCCAAAAGGATTTGCATAGAAATCCGGCCGCTATGTCGGACTGCTCGTCAAAATATTTATTTCTTGCACAATTTTAATTCTACGCTTCTGTTTTATTTCGCTTTTTATTTGTTGTCGTGCTTATAAAATGTTTTTATTGATGTGTCCTTTTCCATTTTCAGGACTGGGCGATACGCAGCGAGGAGCAGAGCTTGATGATTGAACGCGTCCTTGTGCTGATACGAAACGTGCTTCAAGTGCCAGCCAACCCGGAGGCAGAATGTCGTGCCGATAATGATGCCAGTCTGCATGACCAAGTTATCTGGGCGCTGCATCAGTCTGGCCTGATGGATTTGGTGTTGTTCGTGGTGTCATCGCCGGATGAGCATCAGTTTCATTTGCACGGTTTGGAGATTTTGTGTCTGCTTTATCGCGAACAAGTGAGTAAACGATGAGGTTACTATGAACTTGAAGTTTTCTGTGTGGGTGAATGGATAACAGTACGCGGCGAAAGCTGGAAGACTAGCGGTGCAGGAGGTGGGCACTAAAGAGTTGAAAATGTTCACAAAAAAAAAAAAACCAAGTGATTTGGAAAGAGCAGCGCGTTGGCGTTGCCGAGATTTCTTGGCATGATGAGTAGCTGGAATTTATTTAATGATGTTAGACTATTGAAGTGTTTGCTTTGAAGTATGTCATCTTCATTATTTGTTTTTATCAGATTAAAGCAGTATTGAAGCTAGCAGATATATGTATGTATGTATACAGCAGCATGCAAATCCAAGGGAAATAAGAGCTTATCATGACTGCCCAAAATACCTTAAACAAAAAGTGGGAATTTTTGAAAAAGGTTAAGTTATTGATTACTTTGTTCGCAATAGAGTTTCGAGTGTAACAGAAAGGGCCACCGCGACCTAGAAGATCTTTTGTATCCCTACGATGGTTCCTGACCCTGACGGCCCAAGATGTTATTAGCCTCCCTTATGAATGCTAAAAGTTTCTTGGTAGACGAGTTCCTAACCTTAAGGGCATCGACTGTGGCAGAACTGAAGTATTTCGGTCTTAGTCTGGCCAATACGGGACAATCACACATAATGTACTCCGGCGACCCTTCGTCTTCAAGGCAAAGACGGCAGTTTGTCTTTGTGGAAAAACCAATGGGGTGCATGTCAAATAGCCAACACTCTAAAAAATTTTTGTTTAAATTTGCGCATATTAAGATAGGTAACCAGTTTCCTCTCTTAATGAATGCAAATTTAAACAATGCTTGCTTACTTTTACATATCATATGTGTTGCGTAGAACAAATTTCAAATTTCTTTTTTGAGTTTTAAACATTTATTGTTCACATTTTCAGAGTTTACATATAAAACGTTTAAAATTTCCTCTAATAAATTTTCGTTTAAATTTACGCATATAAAGAGAGGTAACCAGTTTCCTCTCCTAGTGTGTGCAAAATTAAACAATGTCTGTTTACTTTTACATATCAAATTTGTCACGTAGCGCACACAAGGGGTGGGTTTTGGGGCTAAATTTATTATGATATAAGAAATTTTGAAAGAAAAAATTTTCTTTTCCATTTCTTGTGCGTCATTTTGTAAGAATTTTTCGTTTTTTCTTGAGAGCTCTTTGAAGTTTAACTGCGAATTGTCCTAAAAATATGCAATGCATACTACTCACTTACTGTTGCTTTTTACACTTTACAGCCTAAAACAGTTTACCACTGATATGTACTTAATAAGCATTCGAAGATTTAATTTGCTAACTTCGAATTCGTTCCACCAAAATGAGCTACATGATAAAAATACAAGTTCAGTTAAATTTTCGTTATTCGAATTATTAAAAAATGAGAAACCAGAAATCGACGAAAATTAATAAAAAAGTGTAAAAATTTCGTGAAATTATTTAATTTATTTATATTAAAATTCTTTTGTAAAATTTTGTATTACTTTTGAAAGTTGAGTGCATCTTTAACCGTTAATTTTTTCATGATTTAATGATCGGATCTAAACCAAATTACGAGACGACCCTTAAGGTACCATCTTTCCGGTAAAAAAAAATAATTATTGGAATCGGTTCACGCTGTGCAAAGTTATGCGGTGGAGTAAATAAAAGAAGTGAAAATACTCCGAAGAATTGATAACCCCCCCTTTTCTGAAGCCGGTTAAAAATGTCTGAGTTCTTTGTAAATTTTATGTAAATAAAATGCAATTGATGATACTTTAAAAAGTTTATTTATTTATTTCATACTGTAAATAAAACTTTCATAAATGTATTTTAAAGAGCGAATTTTCAGTATTTGCTGATGATATAAATTTAGAAGTATAAACCCTTTCCCCCCAAAAATATATTCCTGCGTGCGCCCCTGGCACTTAGTATTTATTATTTGTAAAAAATATATTTTTACTTTCAAAATGTTTGTAATTTTAAACATTTCATGTGTATATTTTAAACAACTCATGTTCAAAATCAAATCTTGAACATCTTGTGCGTATACTTGAACAGATTCTGGTTGAAAAATAAACACTTTTCAGTAGTAGTTTTACATGCACTTTTTAGAGTGAACAAGAAGGAATATTTATATCTTTGCTAGCGAAAGGATAACTAAAAGGTCAAGCCTGTCTAAAGCCCCCTATCTCTCCCCAGTACTTACGGCGTTATGAGTTTACCCACGATTCTATTTTAAGCCTCGAGGGGGATCAACTGAGCCCGCAAAACGATTCCGGTCCAACAAGTACGGACGATGAGCCTTCTCTTGCCAATTCGTCGGCGGGCGCGTTACCCACAATCCCGGAGTGTACCGGTTTCCATTATAATAATATTGTGTTCCTCGCTGATAAGAGTTGAGTGGTGTCACAGCACTCCTTGACGAGCCTAGAGGTGATCTTCTTATTGGAAAAGGCCTTTTTGGCCGCCTGGCTATCTAAAAATAAAATTAGAAACGCGCCTTTAAACCCTTCTCAAGGTTCAGTCTGGCACAAATCGATATTGCTAGTATCTCGGCCGGATAGACTGTGGATCAAGTACCCATTGCAATAGAAAGATTGGTGCCAGGTCCAAAGACAACCGCTCCTGCTCTGCTCTCCATCTTTGATCCGTCTGTGTACCAGCGTACATATCTGGGATCTAGTTCTGGTAAACCATTTGACCAGGCATCTCGGTCTGGACCTACAGCTTTACGCCACCTTCGTACTGCAAACGGATTTTATGAGAATGTGCTTCATTACTTCCCCAGTTTATCTAGTACTTTCGAAATCGCTTTCCGCTGTTTTGTTACTCATACAGTCATGTGAAAAATAATAGGGACCCAACATTTTTACCAATTTTGGCTAACTTTCTTGTGTTTGTTTAATGTTTATTATTTTTTTTTTTATAAAAATTCAGCTCATTATCTAACAAAAACCATATAAGTCCAAGTTTCAAACTTTGTAGAATAATTAGACAAATTCAAAAACATTTTACCAATATAGCAAACCTTTAATTAAAAATTTTCCAGAAAAATTCCAAGAATGCAGTTTTATAGCCCATCGTATTCTAATAAATATAATGCAAGTTCCAAGTGCATAAGAATTCTCGTTGATTTTTGATATTTTTTTGCCGATGGTGTTATTATTTTCTTCCATACCAAAAAAAAAATTGTTGACCATAATTTGTATGGAAGAAAATGCGTGAGACTTTCAATAAAACAAAAGTATCAAAAATCAAAGCGAATTTGAGCAACTTACAACTTGCACCTTATTAATATAGCGGTCTATAAGCGGTCATAAGGTTTGTTTTGCTGTAACATTTTGCAGAATTTTTCTAAAAAGTTAGAAATTTAGACTTATATCGAGGGTTTATATTCAGTACCCTCTATCTGCAATTTGCACAAAGGGAACTTTGTGATGTAAGACTTAGGTACCTGTCATCACTGATGGTAATTATAACTTTGTAATTTAATAGTAAATTCTTTTGTCAAGCGTTATACAAGGTCAGCATTAATATCACCGATGACAGTTAAGTTTTAGGTGTATTTTTATATCAGAATATTATTTTTGTGAAAAGTTATTTTTGGCAGATAAAGAGTTGCATTTTTATTGAAAAGGATATGGAAATAAACAAAAAATATGTAATTAAAAATTGTCAAAACTGGTAAAAATGTCGTGTCTCTATTATTTTCACATGACTATGTAATGTATCTTTCCTACGCAGTGGGTAAACGCTTTTCGATTGTTCCGCAGCACACCCTAGCTCCACAACTCGCGCTTTCCATTTGCCCTTCATAAGATTGTGCTTAAACATATGCTCCAAGTAGCGATTTACAAGTACCTTACTTCTAGGTTCTTTACTTCCAGGTAATTTCCGTCCCTCTGACCGGGAGCTCATAGGAAGTTAAATTTATAAAACTATTAAATTAAAGCTTAAGAAAATGTTAGAGTTGAACTTTAAGAAGTTTCAAGAGCTATTTAAAATCGTCCTATAACTAACATTAAAGTTGGCATTCACAATTTTTGACACTGACAGAGGCCATACTCACTGCTTTAGAAGAATCCTTTGGTGGCCGACGTGAAAGCCACATGCTCAGAAACAACCAAAAGACGGTCAATGTGCCCTTAGAAACCATATAAGCCCAATGAGTAAGATATTTCTCGATGGCATATATGTAACCCGTATCTCCGTAAACGCTATAACAGCTATAATAACCTAGCCAATAATAGATATTTATAGTAGTTGTTTGATTTTTCGCTCAGCAGAAGATATGTAGTACGCTCGAGTTTCCAGCACTCCTTGTCAAATTTGATTCAAAGGAAACCCGGCTTCCACGTTGTGCCACCCTTTTTTCAGACAACGAAAATGACACAACGCCAAAATCATCTGGCCTCCAAAGCGAATTTCACAAGTGATGACAGAAATTCGTTTACGACAACGTTTTATAGCTTTCTGTTGTATTGATGTCAAAAGAATTTTTAATTTAAGGAAAATCTGTTTTACTTAGCAAACCATTAAATTCTACTAGCAGCTGCTAGCTATTATTATCTTATTACCGAACCACATTTTCGCCCGTGAGCCATAATCGTACATTTGTAACGCTCTTCTTATCGTCGTGTTATAATCGCTACTAAACCATTTTACCCATCAACTTTTCAATTAAATCCAGCCTAGCGGCACACAATTTGCACGCTGACAGCATTAACACCACAACAACCCTAACGAATAAGCAGCGCACGCATTTCTCGCCATGTGTAATACTGTACATAACGCACATTCCTTGCTGCAGCTAGAAACTATTGCATTCACCTAAATAACCAGGTCACCTGCATAGCAGGCACGCCACGCACCACCTGCACCCAAATCTCCACCACATTTCCGTACATGCACTGACACTGAAACCTCCCCACACAGCCACATATTTTAACCGCCTCAGCTATTCGGGCATCAGCACGACCTAGCTGACATTAAATATTGCGTATGTAACTGACGCTAATTTTCCATTTAATAGACAGCCGAATCCCTTGCGGATGCATCATTGCAACGCAGCATCGCCGAGAAGCAACGCGACGAACAGGAATTGTTGGCTGCGCGTCGCCGTGAACGCCAAAGGCATCACACCAAACCGCCTGCGATGCGGCATTCACGTTTCGGCGGCACGTATGTAATACGGAATATGAAATCCGTGTCGGAACGCGACATCATTTGCCATCAGCCGTTGGAACGTGTTATGTCGATTGATTTCGATCGTGAGAAGAATCAACAGAAGCGCTCATTTCGCCACGTTAAGGAGGAAGTACAGCTGACGCGACGCAGTGCGTTCTCAGTGCGGTAAGTGAATAACCAAACTACATACATACATGTATATGTATATAAAAAATTAAATTTGTAGAATTAAAAAAAAGGATAGTAAGAGAATGAAAAATTCAATCAACCAAGCATTTATGCTGGCATTCATGGTTTTGTGCAATTTTTTTCTCTATTTGTGTGTATGAAATAGTATTTGCCGGCTTGTTTAGATGCGCCTCCGTGATGCCAATTTTTTGTTTGCTTTGTGAGTAGTTTACATTTCAAATTCAATCAAATCAATGAGAAGTATTCAATTGCTTTCGCTTTGGCCGTTTTTTCTATTTTGCAACATTTTTCTTGCGTTAATTTCGCCGGCAGCTTACTTATGACCTCAATACATCGCATAATGCTACAAGCTAAAACAGCCGAAGAGATTGATTTGTTATTCGAATTTTGATTCACTGAAATGGCTGAAACTAGTAAGCTTGATAAGACCATATCCGTTATAAGTTCTTCTAATAATCGACTTAATGAAGGAAACATTTGGTGCACGTGTTTTTGTCGAAATAAGCCAACGGTTGGGCACTGAAATTGTGCGATTTAACGCCAATAGTTTTTTTTTATCTAGGGTTACGTAAAGTCATTGCATTATGCGAGCGAACCGGAAACTTTGTACGCCTGAGCAATCAAGATTGCGCGAACCTTTGCCGACATACGGTCCTTTTGAAAAGGTGGACTTCCAGGATGCAGGGTGTCGGTCGTCTTTTACTTACAACGCTTTGCTTACTGTCGCGTAAGTAAAACCCACAATAATTTTACACTACCGCTATACACATTAAAAAGCCCTTTGTTATATCTTGCAATAAACAAACTGTTTATAAAAAAAAATTCTCATGCCAACCAGTTTTCACTGACATATTTCTTTCTTAATTTCTCTAAGTTAAACTCATGAAATTTTGGGGGTGGAGTTTGCCTCCTTCCTAGACTTGGATTAGGAGTTATTGAGATTCAATTACACTAACTAATCTCCTGATATACATAAACATTTGATCGGAAGTCCGCGAGGGACTCGAGTAACCCTGGGGAAACTAAGGTGTGGATACTACAGTCAACTGAGCTCGTATCTATCCAGACTCGGCTCCGGTCTACCAAGCTTATTTCAAAAATCATTAATTTCGTATAATATGATTTAAAGTAAGTAGGGGTGGTCAGGCAACGTATCGATTTCCACAGTTTTTTATATCTTGTGTTTCCTAAGTGAACGCACAGTATATGTATGCCAAGTTTTAGCGAAGTCGCAACTAGAGTAACTTGTATAAGGAAATGAATCAGCAACAAGCGTGTAGGGTGTGCCGAGCTCGGCGGCCTAGAAAAAGAAGTAGTCTAATCAGGAGCAGCTGTGATCGCCGAAACAACAGCTACAACTTCTCCCGCTTAGAGTTTATGCATAGCTTCTTCCATTTCTCGTAAAAACAATTGATATATGTAAAAAAAGCTGTTGAAATCGGACCACGTTTACTGTTTTCCTTGCCGTTTGTGTGTGCGCCATTGCGTAAAATGCAAAAGACTTTTTGAGAGAGTCTATTCTTACTTTTAATTCTTCTTCTTTCTTACTTTTATTCTGACCGACCCTTTTGGTTCCTGGCTTTTCGCACTTTATTAAGAACTTTATTGGGTATTTGTTTGGTATGTTCAGCATTACAACACGAGATCGGTTTTTCTTGCCTCCATCTTCTTTATTCATGTACTCATTAGCTTATGGAATGCCCTTTTATACGTCAATTCTGCGCTGGTAATAAAAAGTTTGAGCCGGTAAATAAGGTTCCTATAAATTTTTAAACCCTTTTCGCGTTATGGGTACACTTGTAGCCGGTAAATTTTGCTACCATCTCATAAGGTGGTAACAAAGTATTGCCCGGTGAAACATGCAATGGCAGAATTTCCACAATTCTTCGTAGCCGAATTGCTGAATATTTTAACTGCATTACCAACGTACATTGAATCGCGGTGACAAGAACTCGTAACATTTCTGGTAATAAAAATTTCCGGGTCTACGTAACCGCCGGTACGCATCCTGTGTACTAAGACCGAAGACAGTACTAAGTTTAATAGCTGGCTCCCAAGACGGTTACACCTCGAACTACGCTACATATTGTTTTCAAAATGACCCATAAGGGTGAGGACTAGGAGTTCGTAATATGTTGAAAGAAAAGTTGGTCGATGCGACATGGATTCACCTCTATGTATGCAGAACTGTCCAAGCGTTAAAAGGCACCATCATGAAAAGAGTCTCTGACTAAACTTTCAGTTTTAAAATAAATATCTACTTAAGTTGTACTTTAGTAAAAAACAGAACGTTTTCGTAAATATGTGTAGTACGTATGTAAGTACACTTCCTTACAGCTTTTTCCCCACAAATCACTGCACACTTGTACAAGCCCAAACATCAGCAATAAAATGTAGTGTGAAAACGTAGGAAAATAATAAATATAAAAGCTTCCAATACAAAACACGTGACATTGATGGACTTTAGCGATGTGGCTTAGTGACTTGGTTTGTGTTGGCGCACACGTCGTTGATATTCATCTGCTGCAGTGTTTTGCTAACACAAAAGATTGGTTGGCGCAAAGCCACACAGCTTTTATTAGCTGACAAAGCGTAAACACTCAGCTATTACTTCTGAGGTTGCGCATACGCCATGGTGAGCCACAAAAGTAGAAGCAGCCGTGATTGAGCATTATTTGAATCGTTATTAGTTAGCGTTGAAAAAGGGGAAAATAAATTAAAGGTACAGAATTTTAAGGACTCGCGCTGTACATGTAGAAGATATAAATTGCAGTTCTACGCTCTTGAAATTAAATATATCTGCTGTAGACATATTAAATTTTTTAAATAAATGTATACGTGAAGAGGGTAATACAAAACCCGTTCCTCGACCTTCTTAGGGAATTTTTCTTATTTACATTTTTCAATTATTTTTATAATTTTTTCGTTTCCCTTGCTACAAAAAAGCATGCAACCACAATCAGCATTCCTCCATTATCCGCCGTTTTTGCAATTGTGCCTCTCATTTAAGTACCTCTGTAGTGGTAATCGAGCCGTTCTTTTTTTCGATATCTGCCATTGAAACGTGCATCCAGATAATAAGCATGAGAATGTCAAAAGAAAAGTAAAGTAAAGCTAATCGAAGCAATCCATTGCAAATGACAACATTTACAACACAGCACAATAAAATTTATAACAGCTTATACAACAAAAAAGTTGACCATGAAACGCCGCATAGCGTGGTAATGGAAGTAGCCACAAGTATAATAATAAAATAGCGCAAATAATATGCTTTCAGTTTGTTAACACCACAATTGCTTTGAACCCACCTTGAGCCTTCATGGATGAGCACAAAATGCAGCTGTCGATGGCAGCCGTTGCTAATAGCAGCATGTTGCACAAGCAACGCACAACAATGCAACAACTTCAAACAGCAGCAACGCTAATAATACGAGGACAGTAAAGATAACCAGCGGCGGCTAAATAAAAATCGAAAAAAAGCAAATAAAAAGGAAAACGCCTTCCAACAAGAAGCTGCCGCTGCCCTACGCACACAAGCATATCTACATACATAGAAGAAGTCAAGCACGCCCTTTAGCCCTTCGCCGTTAAATCCTTACTCTAATTGAGTGCTTTTCTGCCTTTACCGCAACCTGTCGCTGCGGCCGCAGTGCATTCTGCAACGCAGACGTGTTCAGGATAAAGAAGCCATAAAATAAGTTGCAATACGCCGAGTGGCGATATACATATGTACATATATATGTATGTATGTATGTATGCACTTCAAAGAAACAACAATAAGATTTGAGAAAAATTGTTGCAACAACCGATTACATGGCGGCCAACAACGACAAATTGCAATTTTCGTTTGCTTCGAGTGCAATAATTTGTAACTGGTTTTAGAACTGCACGCGCTGCAAATGCATACATACCCCTTGAAAATATTGCAATATATAGTTTAAGGGCTTACTAGTTCATAAAAATATTTGTCCTTGCTGGGTCCTAAAATCAACCAAAATCGAGTTTTGTTTCTAACTTTTTCAAATACTTGATGTATCCTTTTACTATCCTGCTCACTTAAATTGCATCCTTCAACTAGTAAAATCAATTATTTCAATTTCTACTTAATTAATGTAAAATCTACATACCCTGTAGGGAAAACTACTAGTTGTGAAGTAGAGTGCTACCAGTTTGCGTTTCAGCCCAACTAGTTCACGTTCTACCCTTTTTCAGTGTTAGCGGCTATCTCCAACGAGATGTCAATTGTCAGGCTATGCATCAACATCTACTGGTAAAACTACTAGCAGTAGCATCATAGCAGTTGGTGAGATATGTAGTCTGCCAACTCATCCCGCGCTACAACAGTCGCAATAGACGACAGAGCAAAGCACTGACGTGGTATTCCTGAGGTCCAAGGTTAAAGTCCTGGCGCAGGGAATTTTTTTTAGTTTTTTTTTATTAGGGGATTTTTATTGCAGTTTTTTAATTAAATTAAAAAAAAATTATTTTTGGGGGTTTTTTTTATGGTACAATTACACTCTTAAAAGTGCATGTAAAACTACTACTGAAAAGTGTTTATTTTTCAACCAGAATCTGTTCAAGTATACGCACAAGATGTTCAAGATTTGATTTTGAACATGAGTTTTTTAAAATTTACACATAAATATACACATGAAATGTTTAAAATTACAAACATTTTGAAAGTAAAAATATATTTTTTACAAATAATAAATACTAAGTGCCAGGGGCGCATGCAGGAATATATTTTTGGGGTGAAAGGGTTTATACTTCTAAATATCCAGAAATACTAAAAAATTCGCTCTTTAAATAAATTTATGCAAGTTTTATGTACAGTATGAAATAAATAAATAAACCTTTTAAAGTTTCATAAATTGCATTTTATTTACATAAAATTTACAAATAACTCGGACATTTTCAACCGGCTTCAAAAAATGGGAGACTATCAATTCTTCGGAGTATTTTTACTTCTTTTATGTATGTTACCGCACAACTTTGCACCGCGTGAACCGATTCCAATAATTCTTCTTTTTTTACCGGAAAGATTGTACTCTAAGGGTCGTCCCGTAATTTGGTTTAGATCCGATCGTTAAATCATGAAAAATTAACAGTTAAAGATGCACTCAACTTCCAAAAGTAATACAAAACTTTACAAAAGAATTTTAATATAAATAAATTAAATAATTTCACGAATTTTTTTTTGTACAAAATGACGCAAAATTTCTTAAATCGCGTGTGCGCTACGTCACAAATTTGATTTGTAAAAGTAAACAGACAGTGTTTAATTTTGCACACACTTAGAGAGGAAACTGGTTACCTCCCTACATGCGTAAATTTAAACGAAAATTTTTTAGAGGAAATTTTAAACATTTTGCGTGTAAACTGTGAAAATGTGAACAATAAATGCTTAAAACTCAAAAAGCAAATTTGAAATTTGTACTACGCCACACATATGATAAGTAAAAGTAAGCAAGCAGTGTTTAATTTAATTAACACGGTGTGTAAATTTGCATTCATTAAGAGAGGAAACTGGTTACCTATCTTAATATGCGCAAATTTAAACAAACATTTTTTAGAGTGTACTTTATACTTAAACCCAAAATATTGTGCATTGTGTAGTATTTACTACATAAATCTGAAATTCCTACCCCTTTTCTATACAATTTGCTGCAATATGAAAAGTTGACTACGCTATAGTAGCACATGTGCACTTGAAGTGTTTGAAATTGCTCGTAAATAAAGCGTTTGCTTTCGCTTCTCACTTCCGCTTTTTTCCTTTATAATACATTTTGAGTGTTTTGAAAAATATTGTGTGTGCTGCAAATGGGGGAAAGTAAACGCTCGTACCTTCTTTAGTTGACCTTGCAGCATTGATTCAAAAAGTACGTAGCTCAATTGATTTTTGGGGCCACTTTTATGCTTTAACTAACTTATTTATCAGTAGTTAAAAGAATGCTGTGCGGAAATGAAATATTTTGCTGCTGTTGAAATTTTAAAACACATTTTGAAACTTTAACAAATACAATTTTTAAATCAAGTTCTTTGTTTCTTTTAGTTTTTTTTTTTTTTTAATTGGCAGTTTAAGCCTTTATTACGTCTGACACAATTGATGCATGTTTATAAAAATTTAACACTTTTACTCTGGGATATCAGTACAAAATGATCAAAAAATTGGAGCACAAGCATTTGAAATATTTAAATAAACAATATTTTTACAAAGAAAAATAATTATCAAACATCAACGCGAATTCTT
This sequence comes from Rhagoletis zephyria, assembly GCF_001687245.7. Taxonomy (NCBI): domain Eukaryota; kingdom Metazoa; phylum Arthropoda; class Insecta; order Diptera; family Tephritidae; genus Rhagoletis; species Rhagoletis zephyria. The sequence goes on along the minus strand of NW_016162158.1, from coordinate 15,510 downwards.
AGCCACTTGAGAATGTCACTTAATTGAGCTAGAATTTTATGGGATATAATACTGCATACTTAGAATTTCAAAACCGTACTCGTTTACTTTACCCCAATGTTCACATCAAATGTGGTATTTTATAACAATGACTATAAAAACATGTTTAACACTTGACTTCGGCCAATTCCCACGTTGAAAGTTTTAAGCTAAAAAGAAACAGGGGGATATCCTCTTGAAACTAAATTTATAGAAGTTGACACAGTTGTCAAAGGGCATTGCCATGTCGAGAGAATTGAGACAGTCTCATTAAAACACCATAAGACACCACAATGGGTCATATGACCCCAGAAATATGCTGGAGGAAGCGTTTGCACAAAATGATAAGCAATTGTATCATTTACTTTCGACTTTCAGTAAAGTTTTGGTTGGTTTTAATAATAGTTGCTGATGTGAGGATGTGAATAAAGTTCTGGAAGTCATCAATTTAAAATAAAAATTGTAGAGACGTGCAAATTGTGGCAATTCCCAATTGTGGCAATACTGTCATCAGGTATGTAACTTGAGAATGGAAATCGCTGCATTTTTTTAGGCGCTTCAATATTACATAGTTATAGATGGCAACACTGACCTAAGCGGGCAGCTGTTGTCTATTAAAGTAATAATTGAAGAAACTACATATACAAAAATTGCTGGCCTTGGGCTTCGAATCCACTACCTCGCGACACATCTATTCCACAATACTGCCGTTTGCCCGGACCATATGCTTGCTATAAGGGTATTTTGAACTAAACACGGTGAATGCAATAATCCATAATTAAACCCCTTGTCAGTGGCTACAAGAAAAAAGCGAAAACGGTTAAGTTTTAGATATCATATCATATAACCGAAGTAATCCGAGGTGACCTAAATAGTAACATCCTTTAGCATCCTTAGGATGACTATCCCGGTAACCCTGTATACATAGTAATTGCGTGTGCTTATTGTATTTTCCAAACCTATATATAAATACATATCCATATGTATGTAAATACCTTCATGCCATTTAATACATAATTCATGCTAAACAATCATGTATTTATATAAATTATACTTGCACATTCTCTTCAAATACATACCTCGCCGCATGCGGCCGCAAATCGCTGCTGCGCTCTATATAGCCAGTGTTGCCGTTGAGAATTTTCAGAAATTCGCAAAAAAGGGATCATTGATGGAAAAAGGGGTCACCGTATTATTTTTGCCTTTCTTTACTAGTAAAAGAATAAATCAGTTCAATTTAAAAAGAAAATAGCGCGACAAGCTTTGCACAAGACAGGGTTGTAAACATACACATAAATCTAGTTGCTGTAAGGAGAAGAGTTGCATTTCCTTTAAAAGTTTTAAGTGATACATTTTTTCGTACTTACAGGAGGAAAAATTTTTTTGATAGCATGGTTCTGTTAGCATTTCCTACAAAATCTCTGAAAATGGGCAAACGTCGCACATAATTTTGGAAAAGTCAGCTCAAAGGGTACTGGCGCTTAAAAATGGTCAAATTGCCCCTTTAGTCGCACAACGGCAACACTGTATATAGTGCCTATCTACCCCCTCCTCAGTCACCTACCACCATGCAATCTCATTTGAGCGCGCTTTTATTCCTTCAATTTAGCTCATTCTTATTCATATCTACATATTTATAACTTTATGCCTTTATCTCTTATCCTTATTGTATTTGATTTCATGTAATTTCATTTCTCATGCATTTTATTTATTCTCTTTTTTTCCAGCTTGTGCCTTCGCGAATTCTGCATAGAAGTCCTTCGTTCAGCTTACAATACATTGGTGCGTCAGGTCAGACGAGTGCTGGAACGCAATGCTGGAGCGGGCAATCACGATGATTCATACCTTTTGTGGGCCATACGATTTTTTATGGAATTCAATCGGTTGAGCGGAATGCAACTGGAGTTGGTGAGGTGAGTGGTAAAGCTTGGCGAAAGAAAAAGAAAAATCTGTAGCTGATATGATGGTATCTACTCGTATGTATGCACATTAGGGTGGTCCAAAAAATGCGTGTGAAAAATTAAATTCGGAATTTTTATGCTCTCACCCCCTAGGATTGTTCTATACCGAAAAAGTATACCCTTATTTTTTTATTTTGAAATCAAAAAATATCTAGAGGTCGCTCAAACCGACCAAAGTTTTCCACGTAATTTATATATGGGGAAACAACTTTTCGTAGAAATGGTATAGAATAGTTAAAAATCAATATTTTTCTACCAGAGAGTTCTGTTTATCTGCAGGAGATCCCCAATAATAATATAGAATGGTTTATTTAACAATTTTTTCATCGCAACTATAGTTTATAGGTCCGTCAAAAACCCATATACGTTTTTACTATTTTTGGACCACCCTAATGCACATACCTAAATAGGATAGTTGAGATGGAAGACTGATGGATGCCAGTTTAGATGCAAGCCAGTTTGTCTGGCAGGCATATGAATGATTGTTTTTGTAACGGCCACGCCAGTTACATAAGTTTGTATAGGAACGTGTGCACGTATGTATGTATGCATGTAGTCAAGCTTAACTCAGCTGAAATCAGCTTATTGGTAAACTGTTGTTATCGTTTGCGTTGCCACAAAATGGATTTACTGCAAAATAATTAAATGCAGACAATTTCTGTGCACTTTCCACTAGATTTCGTTATCTGAAGCGTTTTTACAGACAACGTTCAACAATATACAGATACAAAAAGCGTTTAAGTGACTTAGTATTGTCTTAAATTGCACTTTTGTTGAATGCTCACTTCCACAGTTGTGTTCGTGAATGGTCGTTAAATTCTGTTTTTATGAGGCAACATCAAAAAAAGAAGGAAAAACATTAAAATTTTAAATGTTCTATTTTGTGAATTTACTTTAGCTTGTCTGATTTTATTTTTGGTTTATGTTCGAAGAGTGCATTTCTCTTGACAACGTTGTGGCAAATAGTATTCTGTTAATGTACAGTGAGCGACAAAAGCACGTACTATAATTTAAGCGGCTTTACTCGAACTAGCAGCAAAGGAAGGTGACAGTAAAAAGACTCCAGGCCAGAAGCGAAACCTGTCCTCTCCGGCCAGTAGATGCTAATGAAGGATAGAAGAAAAAAAGTCAAATTCGGCTTACTCTGTTTAACACCTGACATTTTTAATTAACTGAAAAAGTCCTATTGCTCGCTAAATGTCACTCTAGGCCCCCGAAAACGATGTAGAAAGAAAAATTCACCCGAAAATTTTGCATGCGCCCGCAGTAAATACATGGAAACGGAAAGTGAAAAGTCAAATTTGCTGTAGAGACAAACCGGGATCAACGCTGAACGATCTTGAGTCAAATTGTTCGTAGTCGTGCAAACCAAATTTAACAAGCGATGTCGGAAACCTATTCCACAGTACATCATAGGGTAGGAGATCCTGTCGGAAACACCAATGGCCAAAATGAGAAGTTGTACACAACTCAAATTTGAATAATAGAGAATATGAGATTTCTTATGTACCACAGCCCATTAGATATGTTTCAAGAACAAACGATTGAAAAGCGATGCCGATTACAAGGCCAAGCGGAGAGAGCTCGAAATACGTGAGTACGAAGCGGTTGAAATGGTTCCCGGCAGGAAAAACGCCCGAAAATTGTATCAGAGCTAGGTTTCAAGACCAGGGTAGACTCCTGTAAGAACATCAATGGCGACCTAGTGACCGATGCCTAGAACGTATTGAAATTATGGAGCGAACACATTTTCATAGTGGAGACAGACGAACGCAAGCCCCTAGTCGATGATGACGGAGTCGATGTCCCTCCGCCTGACTATAACGAAGTACGAATAACGATTACGTGGCTGAAAAACAACAAACCTATTGGAGCTGACGGCCTGCCAGCTAACATATTCAAGTACGTCGACGAGGAGCTGGTAAGATGCAAGCATCAATTCTTATGCAGAATATGGTCAGAAGAACGCATGCTCAATGATTTCAATTGAAGTGTGCCATACGCTCCAGCTACCGCGACAGCAGCCTTCTAAGCATAGGTCACAAGGTCTTATAGGGGGTCCTATGTGAAAGACTCAGCACACCGTCAACTAACTGATTGGGCCTTATCAGTGCGGGTTTTGAACTGGTAAATCCACCATAGGTCAGGTATTCACAATACGCTAAAACTTGGAAAAGACCCGTGAGTATGGGGTCCACACATACCATCTATTTGGCGATTTAAAAGTCGCTTTCGACAGCACGAAAAGAAGTTGTCTTTATGCTGCAATGTCTGAATTTGGTATCACCGCAAAACTAATTCGGTTGTGTAAAACCACGTTGAGCAATACCACCAGCTCCGTCAGAATTGGGAAGGACCTCTCCCAGCCATTTGGTCCAAAATGAGATTTCAGACAAATTGATCTCCTTTAGGGTGATTTCTTTTATCTGTTGTTGGTGGAGATCATAAGAGCCGCAGAACTGAATCGCTCAGGCCCAGCACAAACTTTACAATAGCGTACAACTGCTGCTGTATGCCGACAAAGTGGACTTCATCGGTAAAAACAACATCTACGTTTGTTCAGCATTAACATCAATAATAATGTCAGCATTGAAATCCAAGGCAGAATCACTCTCGCCAACAAGTGCTATTTTGGACTGAGACGGCAATTGGGAAGTAAAGTCCTTTCTCGTCGTACAAAAATTACACTCTATAAGTCACTCATCATCCCCGTCTTTGTATATGGCGCAGAAGCATGGACAATGACCACATCCGATGAGGCGGCTCTTGGAGTTTTCGGAGGATAGATCTGCGAAAGATTTACTTTCTTTTGCTCGTTTTTCTTCAATATATTTTTTTTAAAGACTTATTACCAGAGATCATTGGAGATAGTTTTAGCAACTCAAAATATACTTACAGGGCAATTCAGTTGCAAGTATTTTGCAAGGCAGCTGAAAGATATAAATTAAGATAGTTTGAAAGACTTTATTTATTCCGCTAGACCGTTCACATCAGACCGTATCTTTCCTTAGGCTGTAACCGCGTAAGCGATTTGGTGGAGTCCAAAACAGCACGCCAGTCGTTTCTCTTCGGTGTCAACTGAACTGCAATTGGAAATGCCAAGTGAAGCTAAGCCCTTCCTGACTTGGTCTTTCCATCGCAGAGGAGGCCATTCACTTTCTCTGATACCACCTGCGGGTTCCTCGCTTAATACATACTTTCAGGGCTAGAGCGCTTGTGTCTATTCGTACGAAATTACCGAGCCAGCGAAGCGTTTTATTTTAATTCGCTAAGCTATGTTGCTATGTTCACGTCGTTCTAAAGCCCATACAACTCATCTTTCCGTCGACACGCAAATTATTTCCTTCGAATAGTCCAAGAGCCACCAGATGTCGTCAGAAAACGAAATTACTTAATTTCGCTCAAATATTTATAATGCGATAACTGCGGTAGGCAGTTCCTATAGGCAAAGACACAACTGGGTCTTTATAATGAAACGCACTTTCACTAGACACTGTGCTTAGAATGCCAACTAGAGCATTGAATAGTTGGACCACCGTTCGGGTTGCGGGGACCAGAAAAACAATAAGAAAAATTTTAGACTACAATAACATCTAAAGGAAGCTTCTTGCTTGCTGTGCGTACTTTAACGTGCACAGTGTCCTTCTTGGTGAGATTTTATTGTCTATCGCCAAGTTAAATTTATTTAGTGCACCCGCGGAAGCTCCGGACAAAATGCTTTCACCCGCATCCGGTTTTGAAACCAGCAAAAGCACTGCCGCGTCTCATCTCCCTGTCTCTGTGAAGTCAACTGCTTCATTATTTGGGGTGTTTTTTTTTCGGAAAAAACGTATTGGTATGAGACGAGCGGAAATGGTCGAAAGTTGGTGAATATTTTTGCTTCTGTTTTTTCCTGTTAAAACTCAATCGTTTTATTGTTTCAAAAATAGCCAAAGAATAGACGCACAGCCGAATAGGCGCCCAGGCGAGCAAAAAGCAATTTGGCGTGGGTTCTTGTTGCACTGCATCGCCCATAACGTCCCCTGCGTTGGCACTACTTATTACGTTTTTGTTTTTGTTTTACAAATTTAGCTACCCATTGAAGTGGTAGCTTTAACTATTGTTGCATTGTCCATTCATAGCTAACGAAGTTTCGCAAATTTCTTTACACTCTGGAATGCGGTTGTTTTCTTGCTTTTGCTGTCTTCTTGCATATGGCTAGGGCGACTTCCGTTAGTCAGCAGACAATTTACTTAGTTCACTACAATTCCTCTACTTCCTGCCCAGGTTGAGGTTTCTCTTTTCGACCGTTTTACTTGTCATTTGTTATGGTATTTCTTGTTGTTGCTACGGTGAAAATTTCTTTAAAATTGTTTTGGTTACTTTCAAATTAGTTTCTGTATGACAAGAATGAAGCTTTACAAAAATGTTGTCATTTCGCTGCTGTCTGCCCTTGCTTCTTGAGCCTCTGCAGCCTCACTCTTCCTCTCTCTCTCTCTCTCTGTCTCTCTCTCCCTCTCTTTGAGAAATTCAATCACTTATTTATCCATTCCATAGTTGTTGTGTTGCAGTAGTGCGCCGCCCAACTGTGCCAAATAGTTGTGTAGAACAAGACAATACATCTCCTTGTTGCGCACCTCTTGCGAAAAACTGACAAATGAAAGTCTTGTGGGCAGCTAGCTGCTTGTTGCTTGCAATTTGCAAAACTTTGCTTGTCGGCATTAATGCAATTTGTTTGGGGGTTTCACCCGAGTTCCTCAGCTGTTCTAGAGTATTCATTTTTATTTTCCTTTTTTTTGTGGTTTCTATAAATTTTTCTTTGAAAATTTTCAACAAAAGCTTATTTAAGTTAAAATATACTATTTGTGCTCAACAATGGTAAAATTTGTTTTGTGCATATTTCAATTGTCTTCTCAACTTTAGCCGTGTTTTCTCTCGAAAAAAAAAAATATTTTTATGATGCCGGAAAAAATTAAATTTCTGTATGTATTAGTATAAATCTTGATAAAAGTTTAAGAAAAAACCGTGTTATTGAAGACTTGAATTATTTATATTTGTTAAGTATTTACTTAAAGGTTTTTTCTCATCCTCTAATACGAATACAGTTAAAATCAATATATGTGACGATTTTTTGCGATGCGCTCAAATTAACGCTTTGAACGCTGTTTGTAGGTTCGCCATCGGCAAAAGGAGGCGCGCACTTTAATAAACGTCTTTAGGCAGGGATTTTTCAATTAGTTTTTCTCTTTGGAAGCTTTATTAGAATACCTTCCTATAGCGCTGCCGTTCGAAGGCAGACGAGAAAGTTGGATTTCCATGGCATTGAAAGTCAAATAAGTATCTTTTAATAGCCCTGCCATTCGAAGGTAGATGTGAAGGTGTTTTTCGAAGGCAACCAAACTCAAATAGAAGAAAAAATGGCAGTAGACGCATCGGTGTATGTCTACTGCAAATTAAAATTCAAACTGTTTCATTATTATTTTATGTGAAGCTGGATCAGAAGGCCTGGCAATTCTGTCATTCCATACAAAATGAAAAGGAGTAATGAATCGCGCACGGAAGGCCTATCGCTTCGAAATACATACTCGAAATAAGGGCTCCAGGAAGGCCTCTTATTTTATAACTTTGTCGAGTGGGTTAGGTTGAAACGATTGCAGAGCTAAATCCAGCTTACATATAGGCCAAGAATGAATAGCGCTAAAATACAAGTCCCTTTCAATGCTGTGAGCTTTGCCGATGGTCTTATCTCTACCTGTTAGATCTCTGCAAGAATTTGATTAAATGGTTTGCCAAGCGCGCGTAATATTATTTTCTGATCTTGCTACTACAACATTGGTCCATGTAACCCGCATCCCGAAAATATCCATTTAGAGGATACGAGTCAGCGAACGAATCACTCAGATATTGTGAGTGATCGCCTTCTTTGGGCCATTGAATCGCGACCTTAAAGGAGCCGCGTGCCCGGAGCGGCATTATACCAGCTGAACTGCAGAAGTCTGCGGAGATGTCGTGCCGTTTGTTGATGCCTATCCTCGCGAGCTGCCTAGCTAGCGGTCATGTTCCGTAGCCTTGGAGGAAAACAAGAGTCACTTTTATTCCTAAGGTGGGTAAGGTCTTGCAGTTATCATCCAGCAACTTCAGAGTCTTTGCTCGTTTCTTTTGGAGACGCTGGGGAGGCAGCTGACGGGTGGTTACCTATGCTGACAGAGTAGCTCTGATAAAAATGGGAAAGTTCTGGAAACACTATTTGAACTTATGCAGGGAGGTAAACGTTACCGAATTGCCTTCTTTCCGCAATGCGCGGTCTCCTGCTAGGTATCGCTGACAGGGTGAATTATCTGTTTTTGATCCTTGATAGCAACCTTTCCTTTCCAACTTAGAGGAAATGTTGTGTTCATAGATTAGCAGTGCTCCGCGCGCGGCAGTGAGGCTAAGTGGGTGGGCTTTAAGTTCGCCTCGAGCTATGGGCACGCCAGTATTCTAAAAAGATTCGTGTTCCTACCGACTCGAATAGACCACTGCATGCCGCTTCACATTCTAGCGAGAGAGGACTGTTGGTAAGGTAGGCGAAGTTGTGATTCCCTTGGAATGCAAGGTGGCTAAATCCTTCTGACCGCGCGTAGACCGCAGTCAGTCCAGGGAGCTCTTGAGACTTAGCAAGCTACACATTTCGCAATTGGTGGGAGTTCTAACTGGCCATTGCGTGATAAGTAAGCATGTCGTAAAGCTACATATCATCGATGACGCTTACTGCATCAGCTGCATGGTGCACGATGAGGTGGAATCATGTCAATACCTGCTACTCTGGTGCCCTGCCTTTTCGAACCTAAGGTTTAAGTACCTAGGGTACACTTCCAATGAGCTTTCGGGATTGGATATCAGTCCATTGCGCTGCGATGTGCGTTGGCTGCTATAAAGGGTTCTAGTATCCTCCCTGTGAAGAGGCGCTGACCGATTTTTTAAATGTCTCGACTCCATCGCCGCACTATTGGCCCAATTTTTGCAAAAGTATATTTTATAACAGTTTCTCATAAAAATAAAATCGCCGTTCGGAGTGGGCGTAAAACTGTAGGTCCCTCTCCTTTGTGTGGCAACATCAAGGCGCACGCCATAAATCGGAGGAGAAGTTCGGCCAAACACTAAAATATGTGTAAGCGCCAATCTATTATTATTATTATTATTATTATTATATATAATGCGAGTAGCATACATTATCCACCTAGCGAGCTTTCTAGTATCCTATAATAAAGCAAAATATGCAAGGAATAACCACCGAAAATTTGACCGAATTTCATCTAGTAGTTTTTAAGCCAAGTTCGAACTATAGAAGCGACGAGTATGTAAGTTCTGTGTCGCTTGGGGGATTGATGCCAGTGATACATTGGGCCTCATCCATAAAAAGTCAGTCGTAAGCTGTGCAAGCTTCAAATAAATTATTAAAATATTATAACTAATTTAAATAAAACTATTCTCGTTCATGTAAATTCATACAATATTCCTTTTATAATGAGTCTACTTTAAATATTATTAGATCTATTTTAATTTCGTTTTAGTTACCTGGAGATTAGAGTGCGATTAAGCGTCTAGATAATTAAAACAAACCACTAAGAAAATTTAAAGTTTTTCCCCCATTTACACATACTTTTAACTGAGAAAGTCTCTTACATAATTCACACACAGATGTTGCACCTCGTCGCTGAAACATATCAGATAGCCGTCTGTCTGCTTCTTTAAGTATCCACGCGCAGCTATGCGTTTCTGTCTGTAATTTCGTTAATGACATCAGCGACTATTTGCGAATTCCTTTGCGTTCCCGCCTTGCCAAAGTAGCAACCAAGGAGTTCTACTTTTGCACAAAGACTCTACTTACTTTTTTCTTTTTATTGTATTTGAATTTTAATTTCTTAACACTTAAACTCATCACTTCGCTTTTGCACGCTTTTCCGCACTTTTACACCTATCTACTTTGCATACTTTTCCGAGCTCCTTAATACTTGTAGTTATAGGACACACATTAATACATATGTATGTATGTAAGGTGACGTTTTTCTTTTTCTTTCGTCTCTCCATTGCAGTGAATCGCTGAGTGTGCAGTGCTTCCACTGGGTACTGACGCGCATGCAACACGATATGGATATGATTGTCAGCGACAAGAAGCAAGCGCGCATCTGGGCAAAGCGTTTACATGTCGCAATACAGGTGAGTATCTATGCATGTAGTTGCAAGTACATACCTGCGCACGGCGCACTTTTTCGGGGGTGCGAGTGATCAAAAATAGCTAAAAACATGAACAAATTTAATGAAATATTTTTTAGTGTGATAATGACCTAAATATAAAAACTCTGAATTTTCTAAATCTGCTTTCGGTTTCCCTCTGCTTATTTTGGTTCGAAAGATATTTGACTTAAGACCCAACTAAGTTTAGTCAAAATAAAAAAAACCGGGTTTTGTGATAAACATTTTCAACTTTGGAGACGTAGTGTTCATAAACGGCAAACGATATTTTAAAAATTTTGTTTTTGTTTGAAAGATTTATTAATCGTTTATTTAATGTAAGCTATTTCTTAAATTTGTATTAATCTAAGTGCATTAATTTTTGTGTTGATAATAAAAGCTTTACTTGTTACATTTTTTACCTTTAGCTAAGCTTTTAAATACTAAGCCAGAACTAGCTTAAAAAATTATTTATACAGGCGTCTACTATGAGTTATCCCAAGTAGTCATGTACATACATATATATACTAGCTGCGGTAAAGTGCAGGTTTTTATGTAAAAAGGCTTTAAAGTTCAAAAATCGTATAATTAAAAAAAAAAAAATTGGGTTAACTTTGACCTAAAAAATTAAAAAAAAAAATCTATGAGGATTGAATCGTAAAATAGTGCGGCTAATAACTTCGAGTAAATGTACGTTTGACCAAAATGCTGATTTGATGAAAACAGTTGAAAATTTAAAAATTTTTAGCAACTTTCATATGAATAAATATGATTTCTAATCAATTTGTGCCTGATTTTACATGGTAAAATTTAAAAAATAATTAAAATTTTGATTGTTATCAATAATTTTCATTAATTTAACGATAGCCACATGAAACTTTGCAATGCACAAGAAATTAAATTTTCGAAGACTCGAAGTTTGAATGAAAATTGTATAGTTTTGTATTTTTTTTTTCAGCTCATTTACAAAGTCGATTTGTATTTATTTTTGCTATTGCTAATTACATACTAAGTCTATTCCAATGCCAAAAAAAAACAGGTCTGGGAAGTTGGCATACGGTATGACGCAAAACGATAATATAGTTGTTCTGAGTGTCTAGCCTTCCAATAGTTCTAGAGTTCTTGAAAAGGGAAAAAAGTTCTGGATATTTTGAAAAAAAAAAATTTAGAACATTGTGTATGCCAGATTCTCGCAGCATACGACACGCGGCAAAAAAGGCAAATAAAAAAGTGTTCTCATTAGCTTTTCAATAGTTCTAGAGTTCCTGAAAAGGGGAAAAAAGTTCTGCATAATTTCGCCAAAATTATTATTTTTTTCAAAAAAGTCGAGAAAGCGTAATGTTTGAAAAAAATAAATATTAAAACTGTTCTGAGTAGTTTTTCAAAAATTCTAAGGTTAATGAGAAAGAAATAAAAAGTTCTACAAAATTACACCGAAAAAGAATTTTTTTCGTAAAAGTTAAATTTTTGAAAAAAAAATAAAATTAAAACTGCTCTGAGTAGCTTCTAAATAGTTCTAGAGTTCCTGAAAAGGAAAAAGAAAGTTCTGCAAAATTATATATGTATTCTTTTAATTTCGTTAGTTTGAGGTAACTTTTCAAGATTAAATTGGAGCATAATTAAATTTTTTGTTATCGCTGTCGACAGACAATTTTCTACTTAATAACAAAAAAAAAATCCACGAAGAAAAATTTTATATCCGTTCAAAAGTTATAGATTATTGATCACTCAAACGCCTAAAAATGTACACTGTGCTACGTTCTACATATTAATTTTAGTATGTATGTACATATTTGTGTGCTTTGTAGAAGTTGCACTTTTTCGCTGCTGGTGAGTTGAAAAGCAGTAAGGATGAACGTTTTGTTTTAATTCGAATCAACTTTTAGTGCTAAATTACTAACCAGGATAGAATTTGCTAAAATCTCCGACTTCGGTTTCCTATGCCAAATTCCCATAAGAATGTCCAAAAGAATGTAAACTTTGAGCCCTCTAAAATAATCCGTTGTCAGAACCTTGTTAGTCTGGTAACTAAATGATTGGGAAATTCGTTTCTGCTCGCGATAGACCCGAAATTTGGATGTCAGTAGAAAAAAACCGAGATCTCACAAGCGGTTTACAGTTTATAGTCGAAACGGTTGGAAATCATCCGCAGAATTCAAGCCACGAACGTAATTTTTGAGCCATATTTGAGTCGTTTTTGCATTAGGATCTAGAGTAGAGCGTTGTTTTTTTTTAAATCAACCGGTTTCGGTTTTCACCGCTTGGAAATAAGTAAAAGAATCCGCCAGTTTCTCCAAAAATCTAATGATTTTAATTTGTCTATATATGCAATTCCTAAAACAGTCATTGGCGAATATGCTTTATCATAATAACCTCTGTGCTATAAAATAAGAAATTTGAAGGAAATCTGGTTGAGAAATTAATTCTTGATGAGAGTGAATGAAAATTTATTGGCATCAAGAATTCACTGACCTAAGGTCTATATCAAGAATTATGTTTATGGATAAAACCTGTGCAGTTGAAAACCTTATCGGAGACTGTCTCTTCTAAAAAGATTCACTCCTTAATTTCGAACAGAGTAGTGTTGAGGGCATCCACAACCTAAAACGTCTGCATAATTGCACTTTTGCGACCCCATAATTGGCTCTTAGCTAGTCCCAATCATGGCATCAAAACATGGACTCTGAACACCCTAACACCCAAAACGAGTCATGAAATATTTTGTGGGTGTTCACACTTGCCTGGTTATCGGGTTATCTGGTTAACATTTTTTTTTCTATATTGTATTTTACTGTTGTAAATTGAATACAAAATCTGGGTGTTCACCTTTGATTGGCTATCTGGTTACCTGGTTAAAAATTGTTCTACTGTAGTGTATTTTATTATTGTAACCACATAACCAGATAACCAAGTACCAAAAATTACATTGTGATAACAGAAAAACCAAGTCGCTATATTTGTAGAAATATTCTTTAATAGCGAAAAATTGTTCATCTCAGGATCGTTTTGACAGGGTTTTTGTTGGGATTTTGATTTGGCATACTGCATGCGCATGTAAGTTACATATTGCCGGTGTGTGGTGTTCTATGTGCGCTGTCTTACGCATTCCAATAAGCGAATTTCTCCAAAGACTTTGGTGACCCTTTAATGGCTTAAGGGTACGATACACGCACGATACAAAGAATTTTTTGTAGATTTTTCATTTTAACCTTTTAACATTATTTCAATTAACTGATGGAGAAACATACTTTTAACGCGGAAATTGTATTTTAAGATCACCTGTTAAAAGCAAGTATATTAATTTCATGTACTTAAACATTTTGGCTACCGAGGTGTACACTTTCAAACTATCAATAACAATCCTCATTATGCCGTATTATATTATATGTAGTTTCGGACCGATAATGGTTTTTCTAAGTTCTAGAAAAGTGAAGTACAAAAATACTCTCAGCCGAGTTTCAAGCCACTGCATTCGGCTAAATCGTTTGTAAGGGAGCTTACGGCCCCTTTTAAACACCCCTTTTTTGTGTGGCAACCTGCTTCTTGCCCTCTATTTGAACAGACTTCAAATTTGCATACACATTTTGCTACTTCTAAAATTTTTGATTATCTTCTCTACATTGTTGGGCTAATACTGCTTTCAACACGCATCGCCTTTTATGCAACTTCTGCATCTTTGCAGCACACGTTTGCATGTCTGCTGGCTCATTTCTTTTGCAAGTACGCAATTCACCTCTCGTCTTCCTTTCTACATTACTTATTCTCATCACTTTCCTTCCTTCATTCATCTCGTTGCTCACCTCACACCTCCATGACAACTTCAAATCTGTATATTTTCTGTTGATGCAACTTGCCACAAATTTGCTTGCACATCACCGCCTTCCTAGCGTGTATGTAGTAGGGCATGTGCGGTAGGCGCTGCAAACGCGGTGAAATGCCGGCAAATTGGAGTGCTGCCAACCAACGCAACAGCACCAGTGACTTATCACATTTTACGGTTATTAGGTGGAAGCGCAGCGGTTCGAGGATGTCAAGAAATCAAAAGTTTGCAAAGAAACTGGCAACAGCACAAACAAAAAATTTACTTCTCAAAACAGTCAAAGTGGAAGAGTTCAAGACATAGCCGTAGACGTAAAGAACCAGTGGCTGAAGTATTTGTTGCTTGTTGCAAAATAGTAAATGTACTCGCACTAAGCACAAACGCAAGAAAAAAATGTTAAGTATGTATTTGCTAAGGCAAAGTCACGTGTGGCATTTTACAGAAAGATTATTTAGCAAGAAAAGCTGCTTTTGCAGTTCATTGCATTTACGTGCCACAATGCTGTTGCCATAGTCGCTGCAAACCCTTTGCCTACAACATTTTGGATTTGGTGTCGATTGCTGCTGTTGATACTATCAAGTTTGTTGAAGGATTCCCTAGTTGGCGTGTCATTGTTATTGCTACAGCTGGTTCATTAACACGAATCGAATTCAGCGCATGTCTTTGGCCGGAGCTGCCGTTAATTAAAAGCAGCCAGCTTACTATGTACTAACGGTTTTGCACTACTTATAATATGTCCTGCGCTTCCTTTTGCACGCTTGCCATTCAGGTGACTTAAAAGTGCCAAAGCATCCTATTAAATAACTTACACTCATACCCATTGATTGTGAATGACTGGTACTCAGGGCATGGTGCAACGCCGCTTGGCATAGTTTGTCTCTGCTTGACTTGCAAACTCCGGGTCTATTACTCATTAGAAATGCGCACATCTACCTGTCTGCTTCTGATGTAGCTTCCGCTTCTTTAACAACGATTTGCTTAATTAGATGTCTTGTGGGGTAGTTTTATTGTAAAACATGATTTCATTTGGTATTTGTCTGCCTGTTTAACAAGCAAATGGTGTCTTGTAACTGAAAGTAGTAAACTTAAAGAGCAAACACTTTTGAATTTCACTTGTGTAAATAAATCAATGGCATATTCACGGGAGAACCTTCTGGAAATTTCTTAATGGAATGTTCAGCAAAAATATCACCCGACGTATTACAGCGGGAGTCTTCTGAAACGAAAATAGTGTGCGATAACGGACAAAAGTAAATTAGTAATTTGTCTCTAGCTCTATTTAACCTATCTTATTAGGTTAGGCTTGGTTAGGAACATATAAATAGAGACTAGGGTGATGGACTCGATATTTCCAAACCGGTTTCCACCGTTTTTTTTTTTAGTTTTTTCAAATCTTGCTTTTTCGAATATCGAAAAAACCGGACTCTTTTTTATGTGAGAAAGTGAGTTTATTTATTTGTAACGCTTTCACGCTTTCACGCTTTAACTACTCAACCGATTCCCATTAAATTTTGTACA
>NW_016162156.1:45121-45320 GCF_001687245.7 Rhagoletis zephyria | reverse complement strand
AGAAGTTCTGCGCAGAAATACTTCCGGTCCCCTTTTCCGGCAACACAGAGAGGAGAATTCTACTAAGTAAGGATTATAATCCTTAAGCGCGACCGAAGACCGCCTACGCAGAAAGAAGTTCTGCGAAAAAATACTTCCGGCCATCTTTTCCGGCAACACAGAAAGGAGAGTTCTACTTAGTAAGGGTTATAATCCCTAA
>NW_016162156.1:44752-44961 GCF_001687245.7 Rhagoletis zephyria | reverse complement strand
AAAATACTTCCGGCCCCCTTTTCCGGCAACACAGAAAGGAGAACTCTACTTAGTAAGGGTTATAATCCCTAAGCGCGGCCGAAGGCCGTCTACGCAGAAAAAAGTTCTGGGCAAAAATACTTCCGCCCTCCTTTCCGGCAACACAGAAAGAAGAGTTCTACTTAGTAAGGGTTATAATCCCTAAGCGCGGCCGAAGGCCGCCTACTCAG
>NW_016162156.1:20932-39345 GCF_001687245.7 Rhagoletis zephyria | reverse complement strand
GGTCCACTGCCGATGTGTCCGTAGTCCTGAGCAGACTCTGAGGTGACTCCACCCCTCGCAAGCATTGCACTTGACAGAGGTGGAGTTGTGGTGTAGTCGTCTCTGGCATACACAGCAGGTGTAGGTTTCTGGCCCTGGGTTTGACTCGATGCCAGCCCTGAGTAGGAGAAAACGTAGCGAATGTAGCCCTATGGACGATCAACTTCTGAGATACTTCGCCGACCTAAACGGGGTTAGATCGCCGAAACAACAGCCCTTGGTCGGGTAAAACCCGAGTCATTCCGGTACGTAGAACCGGCTGTCGTGGGAATGCCGGTGGGAAATAGTGTTGTCGTTCGCCTTGCTTTTAAATGATGTCACAAATTGCTGGCGGAGACATGAATACAGTGTAAGAAAATTCCTTTTCTATAATTGTTTCCGTATAGAAAGGTTGGTTTATTTTCCACCTTAGACATTCCGAATTCGTTCAAAATATGCTAATTTAAAACACAGAATTCTTTCANAGCAGGTGTAGGTTTCTGGCCCTGGGTTTGACTCGATGCCAGCCCTGAGTAGGAGAAAACGTAGCGAATGTAGCCCTATGGACGATCAACTTCTGAGATACTTCGCCGACCTAAACGGGGTTAGATCGCCGAAACAACAGCCCTTGGTCGGGTAAAACCCGAGTCATTCCGGTACGTAGAACCGGCTGTCGTGGGAATGCCGGTGGGAAATAGTGTTGTCGTTCGCCTTGCTTTTAAATGATGTCACAAATTGCTGGCGGAGACATGAATACAGTGTAAGAAAATTCCTTTTCTATAATTGTTTCCGTATAGAAAGGTTGGTTTCAGAATTCTTTCTTCCGGGGGTTTTTGGACATTGACGGTTTCTTCAATTTAATAGTGTTCGCTTTATTTTTGTGGAAACAAAAAATGTTTTGCAAGTTCTGGATCATTTCTACACTCTTTTTTACAACCATAGGTTATATGTCAGTATTGAATATTAAATTAAAATGATTACAAAACCACACAATGTTTTAATCTTAAAGCTAAAAAAATTATAAATTACAGAGATTACAATTTAAAATCCTACAATATTGAAGTTAAGAACTAAACAAAATGTAAAAGTAGAAGTTAGAAATTAGAGGTTTGAAATTAGGGATTGAGAATAGAAAATGGGTTAAAAATGGGCAATGCATTGAGATTAACATATTAAAACATATGACTAGGGCAAACGGAAAATATGTTTTTTATTCACTCGCTGTATAATTTAAGTAATGTAGCTTGTTCCAAAGGCGAACCGAGAAAACGAAAAATTGACGCTCAGATATCATAGAGTTGTAATTTGTGTGCAAGAGCTGATGTGATCGTGACGATCGAGTTGTTTGAAGGCGGCTTTTTAGTAGTGGGTGTTCTTCTGTGACCATGATTTTATGAAGCAGCGTTAGACACTTAAGTTTCAACAGATTATCGAACGATATAGAGAATATTTTCAAAGCCCACGGAGAAATGTGGTCGTGACGTCTTTTATCATATATATATCGCGCTATGTTATTGTATAGTATATTCAGTTTCTTATTATACGTGCTATAACAGTTTGCATATAGTTCGCAACCATACAGTAGTGTTGGCAGCAAGTAGGATTTGGCTAAAAGCAATCTAGTTTTAACTGGTGTGAAGTATTGCGTAGTCCATAGTGATCTGAGCATACCATACACTTTGCCTATTGTACAGTAGATGTGATTATTCCACGTCAACGTTCTATTAAATGTTACACCTAGGTTTCTGGCTGAATCAACGAAGGGTATCACTGTTCCGTTCAATATCACATTATCGTAATTACNATTCCGTTCAATATCACATTATCGTAATCTCAGGGATTTAAGTATTTTTTGTAAATGGCTATGCACTGCGATTTTTTAGGATTTAAAACTAGGCCATTGTTGCTGGCCCATTCATTAACACGGGTTAAGTCGGAGTTTAAATCATGAATACACAAATTTATTGACACTACAGGACAGCTCACATATAGTTGCACATCATCAGCATAAACATGAATGTTGCAGTGCTTCAGTACTTTAGGGAGATCATCAACGTATAATACAAATAATAATGGACCGAGTATGGAACCCCTTTGGACACGGTTAAATAATTGGATTCCTCGTTACCCACACTTACTGCTTGAGTCCGTCCGAGAAGATAAGAGTTGACCAGGCTCACCGCTGAAGACGAAAAGTGGAATATATTTCTTAATTTTAAACATAGCAGTTGGTGATCGACCGTATCGAAAGCCTTGGAGTGGTCAAGAAGAGTTAGAAGAGTTACGTAATTATTGTCCATATTGACTCTAATATCATCTGAAACAGTTAAAAGCGCAGTGACACAACTTTTATTCGACCTGAAGCCAGATTGGTATGCACTCACAAGCGAGTTTTTGGAAATAAACGAGTTTATCTGTTGGTGCATAATTCGTTCGAGAACTTTGGAGAGAAAGGGCAAAATCGCAATGGGTCTATAATCACCATTTGGTTTCCGAATAGGTATTATTTTGGCCCTTTTCCAACAATCGGGAAAAGTTGCAGTCGTTAGTATTGAATTTAGCACGTAGGTGAGATAGGGAAGGATTTTGGGAAGGATACATTTAACAAACTTGGGATTTAGGCCATCAGGTCCAACAGCGTTCGATTTTATGGATAGTATGGACTGGACAACATCACACTCATTAACACAAGCAAAGCTAAAATCTGACAAGGACTTGGTCGGACTAACACTGTAGCTATCGTAGCATGGTTTACCCGTGGAAGCAATGGATTCTATAAACTTTTCATTTAAATCATTGACACTAATATCATCATCAACCGGATGCGTATTTTTATTTATATTTCCCAGCCCGATTTCGCGAATTTTTTTCCACGTTTGCTTAGAACCTATTGCTGCGCTGAATATATGTTCATAGTATTTAGCTTTTTGATACTTAATAGCTTTAGTTACCTCGCTTTTCAAAATTTTGTAGCTTCCATAAAGAGCTTCGGTTTTATAGCGTTTCCAACTTTGATATAAACTGTTACGTTTCTTAATCCATATTTTAATATTTCCATTAAATCATGGACGACTTTTACGTGTGTTTGATTTCGTTATAAGTGGAACAAATTTATCAAAAAGGTTTCTAATATGGGTTTGAATAAAATCAATTTGATCATTAGGTGATATCAGACATCGCACGGATGTCCAATTAATTAGGTCAACACTTTTTCCAAGCTCGTCATAATTAATATGTGCAAAGTCACGGTAAGAATAGAAACTGTTCTTGCGTGTAAATTCAAAATCAAAGGTTAGGAAAATAAGATCATGATTTGAGAAACCAGGAAGTGAAAGCTGGTCATACAGAAGCACTTTAGTCTTATCGCTTACAAAGAAAAGATCCAGCAGCGAGCTATTCGTTCGCGTAAAATGTGTGGGCATCGAGCAGTTGACGCAGACAAGTCCCAATTATTCATAGCAAGCGCAAAATTATCGTCACTTATTAGATTAGAATTGAAATCCCCTGCTATGACAATATTGCTATGCGATAAAGTTAGTTCTTCCAAAAAGTCCATAAATTGTGTATAGTTTACGTTTTTGTTTGGCTTGATTTTGTTGTTATTACCAAAAACAGATATTCAATAGAGCTTAGATTCAAAGACTTGCAATTGAGTTTGCACGATATACCTGATTTGACAAATATGGCAACACCACCACCTCGCTCAATTCTGTCTACCCGAAATAAATTATAGCCGTTGACATACACAACCTCATTATTATGCCAATCAGAGAACCAAGTCTCCGATACACAAATCACATCAACATCAGAGGATTCAAAAAGGTACCTGAATTCGTCAATTTTCCTGGGCAAACTTTGAGCATTGATATGACAAATTTTGAGTCCATGCTTTTGTTTAGATAAAATTCTAATCATATTAAACGTATCACCTATGGAACAGCAGTGCTTATTAAGATGCATGTGTGTAGCAGTTAACATCGCACCTTAAGAGCATTCGGCATATAAGTTTGTAACGCAAGTAAATAAGTAGCATTATAATGTCACATGTTTTAAGAGAAATAGGGTGGAGAGAATAGATTATAAGGTACAGAAAATAACAATAATTAGATAGTGGCAATGTGTGTAAAAACATATGTATGTATGTAGTTCAAAAATTTTATTTGTTGTTTGCTGCAATTGAACTTAAATTCTCGATGCTGGAGACTCTCACTGCATTGCTCTGCGCTCGAACTCGAACATATACGTGGCCACGAATAGAGAAAACAGATGAAAGCCGTTTTTGCTTTTTAAGCTCAATGCCAAACTGCATGACTTCGCGATTATGCTTGGTAAGACATTCATGCAGGTAAATTTTCTCATCTGCACTATGCCCAATATCGCGAAGAGAAAGGGGCCTTCTCTTTGATTTGCAGCGACGCGAAACAGCAGCGAAAAGCAAAGAGCGATCGTTTGCTGAGCCTAATTTCACTATGACAGGCGCAGTGTTGTTTTTATTGTGCACACGGAAAATAGCCCTAATGGGTGGAGCATTGTGCTGAATTGTGCGGCAAAGTTGGTTACACGTTTCGGCTAGATTTTCATCAGCTGTCACAGGAATGCCTCTGATAACCAGATCTGTCGACACCAGTGCATTTTGGTAATCATTTATCTGCTCGCTTAGCTGTTCAACTTGGTGGCGTAATTGCTGCACTTTTGCACATTCCTCTTCGGCTCTCTGTACTCTGTCCTCAACGTGTTTCACTGACATTTTTATGTTAGTTAGTTCCGCTTCAAACTCACCGATTCTCTGCATAATGCGATCTTCTACTTGTGTCATACGAGCCGTCAGCTCACTTACGATGCTCTGCTTTTGAGCTTCCATGTTTGCCTCTAATCGCGAGAGCCAGTCAGGTGTTGTTGGACTCCCACTCATCACTGTTTTGCTCTGCATGTTTGCACTTTGCAGCGGAGACGAAACTGCTTGGCGGGAAGACTTTGTTCTTGTTGTCACACAATTGTTGATCATTTTCACAAGTATATTCACACCAGATTTATTTCAGTTTTATATTAATATATAACGACGCTGTCTAAGCGATTTCAATGTATGTGAATAACAAAGCAATCACTGATATGATTATGCAGGTGGAAATATTGTGTGTTATAGTTATGAATGCCGTGGAGAATGGCAAAGATACTGCAGAACTATCTTATACACGTCAGCACTCGATCACACACATCACCGCACTGAGGATTTGGCAATAACCTTTGTCATCTATTAAAAAACAACACTTACGGGACAATGTTTATTGTAAGAACAACATTTTTTTCTATGAATCGACATACTTTAAGCATTGTTAACGCTATTTCCATTTGAATGAGGAAATAGCGTCAAAGACTTTATTTCCAAATTTTGGTTGACTTTATTTCGCTTTTGAAAAGTTATAATGTCAATTGACTTTATTTCGCACCATGTCTTATATTATAAAAAAAATTAATTTGCTTTGATAGCAAACTCCAAATAAATGAACAAAGTTACTCAGATTTCAATTAATTTTTTTTTGCGTAAACGGCAATTACTAGGGGTTTGATTAATCACGCACATCCCTAGAAAAACACATTTTTAACTGAAACAAAATAGGCTTAGGATAAGCGTGTTACTATTTTTTTCTGTTGATACTTTTTTCCCGAATATTTTATCGAACATAGACCTATTTTTTATTTTCATTATTTAAGTGTATGACTTGATATTATTTTAATGTATTTATACATATATTACAGAATATCTACCTAACAGCACATCAAAAGAAGATCTCTGTTGTTTGAAACAAATACTTATATCGGTGTTTAATGAAACATTCAGCAGCTACCTGTCATCGGTTTCTGAGTTCGAAGATGAGAACTACTTCAACCGTACGATGGTTCGTGAGATAAAATCTTTAATCCAGCTTTTACCATGCGTTTAAAAAAGATGTAACAAAGGTAACATGATGTGAAAAAAACAATGTTAAGACTTTTAAACTTTTAATAAATAAAGTATCGAAAAAATAAATTATGTTTTTAATAGGACATAAAGAAACATTAACATACCCGCGGGATTTTGATACATGGTTAAGTTTTTAGCATTTATTGTACATACATATATGGAAATTTTCCGCTCTGAAATTACCTCAAGTTTACAAGGACTTGCAGACTTGTTTGTACGTTTGTATATGAGAGATATAATCACGCTTTCTCTATTATATAACATTTTTATCATGTTTCTGTAATATTCGATATATAAAATTTCCGCTCAATAATTCCAAGATGCGACACGGCGGTTCACCTGATATAATCTACATGATCCTAGTGTTCACTTTAATGTTTTTCCTTTACAAAATGGTCAACAAATCAATTGAATTCGCGGCCATTATGTCTGTGTGTATTAATATTTTTTTAAGCTCTTCTGGGGCTAAAAGCTCTTCCAAAAGGCTTTCCAGAGGGTCGAGAGGCCTTCCTTTCTCCTTTCTATGAAATAGGCTTCTGTTTTCGTTTCCCATAGAAGTGCTTCCATACATGCTTTGGTAGAGCGAACTTCAGAAGGGCTTTTGGATAAGTTGCTTCTTTGATGAATAATAATTATAATTCTTCAAGGTATTTATCCAAAATTATAAGGTATATTTCATGAAACCGCGGCCTGATTAGGAAGAAAGTTGAAGAGATTGAAGGTATAGGTAACGCGGGACTTACAATTTTGAGAAAAGGTCATATATACCTTTCTTTAAAGTGTTGTATCTTGGAAACTTTTTAACGAAACTTGTAGCCCGATTCTGTGCACTTGATAAATTGAAAATCTTTATAGTTTGTAAATTTTTTATTATTTATCAAGAATTGGTATTCTAACACAGAAATCAAAAGATCTTTTCTTGATAAATTATCAAGGTTGAAAATGCTATTGACAAATTGAAATTTCATGATAAATGTATAAATTTTGTATATTAATAAATTTGTTTCTAACAATTAAATACTCCAAGTGCCGGCATTTGAACCTGAGAAACACGGAATTATAGTCGACATCTGAACCTATCCGGCTACGGCAGTCAAAAGCTTTTTTACTTTTAAACTCGTATTTTTCATATGTGACAATGAAATCAGTTCCACTCATGTGGAAATCGTAGAGCTTTTTGTTTTATAAATATTGCCACAGAATGCGAAGAGAGCTTTTACTTGATAAAAGTCTTGATAAAATTTCTTTACAAAAAAATTATCAAGAAAACACAGAATTGGGCGGTTAATAAAAAAAATGTTTTTGTTCCTTATTATGGGCTTTAATTATACGTTTTTTACATTAATGTGCACCGTATAACAAAAATTAAAAGTAAAGTCTAGATCGTCTAACGCTTGAGCAATATGACAAATAGACATTGAAATTTTATAAGTTGAAGGAAAGGTATTTCTGTATGGAACTACACCATTTCCGGGTGTAAATGCGAAAGTCTCAACTGAAAATGAAAGTCGTCAATTGTAATTGAGAAAGATTCATTTCAATGTTATAATAGCCAATTGTAAATGAAATTAATTTCTGAAATCTAATGACATTAATGAAGAAAATCTCAATGACCATGTAGATAAGGCTCTTCGACTTGGCATTTCTAAATGATATAATTGCAAAACTAAATAATCTCATTATTAGGTGGAACAATTTCTTCAGTTACGGTCGAAATATGAAAAGCTATGCATAAATAAAAATGCAAAGATCCGTAACTGACAGTTTTTTTTGCGTCAAATGATGCGAGGACTTTTAATTCGATGAAAAGTTTTTTGTTAGTTACGGCCTTTTGCATTTCACATTACAATGTTAGTTACAGATTTTTGCTTTTTAGGTGACGAAATGTTCTCTATAGAACCACTGTTATTTTTTTCCAAAAAAATCGATTTCTGAATTATATTTGAAATACTGCTGTTTTAAATTAAGAGAAAGTTTTTGTTGTCACTATACAACGAATATTCCTTATTTATCTGCATTCTTTTATTTTAGATAGCTGTATAAATTTTATGAATAAATTAGGGGTTTGTAGGGATCAATTAAGATTAAAGTTAATTTAGCCGGTGCTCGATAGCATAGCAATAATTTCCAAATAGCCCTCGGTGCGAACTCGGTTAGACACCACTGTTCTAATAGGATATCTGTCCAAAAAAAGACGCGTGGAGCACCGTACAAGTGATAGAAGTGAAACTTCTTAAAAAGGTGTTAGTGCCAGGTACTCAAAATTTGATGCGTAAAGATATGTATGTGTACGGCACAGCAAAGCATTAGGCGATTGAGCTACATACATAGGTTAGGTTAGAAATTAAACATTAATTTCATATCATTTTGCTGATTTATAATTTTTTGATTCATTTTTAATTACAATTGAAAATCCAGTAACAACGCCTTATATGAGACCGCCTAACTAGCATCCTTAGGACCGGGTTATAATTACGGTGACCATCCGTCCTTTATTTCAAAGGACAGTCCTTTATTTTAGCTCTCTGTCCTTTATAATTTTTTTCAAAATAAAAGACGCATTTTGTCCTTTATTTCTTAATCTGTCCTTTAAATCAGTTCTGAATTTTTCAGAGGTAAATTTTTAACAGAGAATATAAAATAATAATAATGTCCCTTATAAAATATAATGAAAACCTTCTCCAGTTTGTTTCGCACCTCTCTTAAGGGTTGCTATTTAATCGATAATCTTCGTGCAATCTATAAATCACGAATCATTGCTAATATTGATAGAAAAATTAATATACATACTTTCAGTAAAATTCTCAAAAGAAAGGGGAAAGTTGGGCCCAGTACGTGTTGCACGCTGAGTTTCAAAACTGGCATTTAGTGTTCATAATTCACTGGAGATTTAATTTTTCACTCATTTGGTTAATTTTTTGAATGAAAGCTTATAAAATTTGCAAGTGTTCAGTGGAGCCTTATTTGTGAATTTTTTATTTTAAATTTTTTAGTGCAAGTGCAGAAAAAGTAGCAATTTTGAAGAAAATGTATTCTACTTTTCCGTTAGTAAATGTTACATAATAAAAACCAGTTGAAAGCAATTGTTTGGTTCTTCCAAAATGAAAAAACACACAAAAATTTTAAATGTTATGAAAATTGTTCACCAAAATAATTTTTTTTGTTTGTATTAAAAATTCGCATATGCAGTTTAATAGATCATTAAATTTTATAATAATAAAGAGCAAGGTGCAAGTGTCTAAGAGTTCCCGTTGATTTTTAAAAATAAAACAAACGCTTTTATTTCCCATTTCGCATGCAGGTGTGCTCGAAGTGTTATCGAAAAAAAATTATTAAAAATCGTCGCAATCTCTTAGCTACTTGCAACTTGCACTTATACATACTACAATTTAATAATCTATAAAACTGCATGCCCAAAATTGCTCTAAAAACTCAAATTTTTTTTTAATTTTGGTGAACATTTTTTTTATAACGTTTCAAATTTTTCTTGTGAAATTATTCTTCATTTCGGAGGAAACCTACAATCGCTTTCAATTAGGTTTTATTATGTAACAGTTATTAACTGGAACAGGAGAGTCGATATTCTTCAAAATTGCTACTTTTTCTGCACTTTCAAAATTCGTGCTCAACTGGTCTCTTACTAGGTTTATAAGCTTTCATAAAAAAATAATAATCCAAGCGTCTTTAAAAAAGGGAAACTTGTACAATTAGATAATATAATGTACTAGTAAATGTTTGATTTAAATTACGATACTTTTATCATTTAAAAAAAAATGTCCTTTATTTTACGTTGGTTAATATGGTCGCCGTAGTTATAATGGAAGTAACTGAACCGAGTGAACTCTCACATAATTATCTTTTGTACAGAGTAGCGCCGAATGAGCTATATGGTTTAAATGGTTTATAACTTTTTTATTTATGCGATTATTATAATTATTTTTTTAAATACAGTATATTATTGGAGAATTTTTTGCAATTAGTTTTGAAAAATGATATCCTGTAAGTGATAACCATTTTCTGCTTCGCACATACGTGCTCTTTTTAGCATATTTTCCATATTTTCTCGCAGAATTTCGGGTGTAATGGCCATGATTTCATTTCGAATGTTGGTTTGGGGTTGAAGAATGGTTCTTGGTTTGTTAACGTACACTCTTTCTTTCAAATATCCCCAAAGAAAACTGTTAAAAAGAATTCAAACCATATAGCTCATTCGACGCCACCCAGTATTATAACCAAACCTTTGGCATAAAGTAAAAAAAAGACTGTTATAAAGAATTCAAACCATATAGCTCATTCGGCGCCACGCAGTATGTTTAAAAAATGCAAATGTTTATAATGCAATCAATAGATCCCTACGAATTCGCCGCGATTTGTTACGATTCGCACCGTGCATTATAACCAAAGCAATAAGTAACGTACGAACTTTTGTTTGCAAAATGCATTCTCAAATAGTTGAAAGAACAAAAAATTCCTTTGTTCGACATTTCATTCGTATATTCTGATCACGAATTCATAAATATGTATATTCATGTCGTAGCAAGAGTATAAAAACATAAACTCACCTAACAAATTATACGCACAGTTACTACGTTTATATGCGTAGGCGAATTCGCGAAATCATTTCATGAATTTGAGTATAATTTAAGTGCATAAACACCATTTCTAGTATACTTGAAATCATGAAATGGAGTTTTTGCAGTTAGTTTCTACTCAAATTTGACATAATGGAAGCCCTAAACGGTGCGACCGTTGGTTCAGATGGATTCGCAATCAAGTTAGACGTTTTTACAACAAACGTTAAACTTTTGCGAGCAATCCATTG
Source organism: Rhagoletis zephyria (assembly GCF_001687245.7). Taxonomy (NCBI): domain Eukaryota; kingdom Metazoa; phylum Arthropoda; class Insecta; order Diptera; family Tephritidae; genus Rhagoletis; species Rhagoletis zephyria. The sequence continues at coordinate 28,543 of NW_016162156.1, read as the reverse complement.
TACAATCTCATTTTTACAATTTCATAAGTCAGCAAAAGCACGTAATTCTGCTGAGTTATCCATATTGGGTTATTTAGTGAACAAATAAAACTGTCATACATAGATACAATGTTTTTTCCTCCACAGTATACCAGTAGAAAAGGTTTTTGTTTTTGTAGCTGTTTCGTGGTGAAAGTCCTTTATGGGGACCAAATTTCCCCACAAGAAATTGAGCGCATGGTTGCTTTTGCGTCCCAAAAGAATGAATATAAGAAAACATTAAAAAAAAGTCTAAGGTAATACAATTATATTCAACTAAAAATAATCACAATAATTTGCACTTATGAGTTAATGTGATAATCATGTGTAAAAACTCTTTGCAACTATTATTTATCACAAAATAATTTTGCGGATCAGATTGCTCTGAGCGCTTGTGTGGTTTACCAAGAAAATGCAGCCCTGTTGGTTTTCATTTCTGTATCGCATCGCGGTGAGTTTCTATTTCTTGGTAATTCGGTTTGTGAAATGGTAAACAAATTATTGAAATTTATTTGTTTGATGTGTATAACATTTCATTAATGCAATTTTCTGTCTTTTCAGACTATTAATTACAAGCACAGCATCATCATGGTGATTGCAAGAACTACTGCAATTCCTGCGGTTTTTCCTCTTGGTAAATGCGTTCTGGTCGTGACCAAGGGTGGTCTCCCAAATCGGCCGGGAATAAGGTTAGTCATTTTAAATTTTATATCTTTGTTCGTCGACATTATATGACATGTCATCATTGCAGGCTATTGTTGCAGAACAAAACGCCGCAACCACTGCTGTGGTAAATATGTTCCAGCAGAACTGCCCACCGCCGTCGGTGTAATGATTTCGATAGCTGAACAAACGCCATCTTCTGGGAATTCCCACAGCTTGCCGACCCTAGCTATTACATCACGTGTGAATGCAACTGCGGCTAAATTTATTTATTAACAATGCAATAGTACCATGTCATTGGCAAAAACAATAAGGGCTGCTGGCACATAGAGGTTGTAAAGTTTTTGGTATCGATGAACTTACTCGAAGAAGACGATGGCCGAAAACATATGATGAAACATCTTCTGGCATGCCTTTGACAATCGTTAAGTCAGACGGAGGCTTCACATACGATCTTTCACACATGGCTGGAATTCGTTAGCGGACAGAGCACACATTTACAAAATATTTATCGTTCTGCAGAACGTGCATGCATATTCGATTCCGATTTTATGGGTCGATTACGGAGGACAACCGAACTTCAGTTGGTTGGCTAGTGGCTGAAATGGTATTACCGATGGCAACTAGCAACTGAAAGCCGGCAACTAAGTTGATATATTGGCAACTGCATTTTTGTGGCTGCCGGGAAATTTTGATTGAGATACTTTATTTCTTTTTTCAACTTTTTTTTAAATTGTACCACCTTGAACTTTATGAAACTTAATTATTGCTATTCATAATTAAAAACATTTTAATTTCAGTGGCGCTGTCCATCGGCAACCCAACTGAGGTTCCGTTCCCATCCATAATCGATCCATAAGTCATAATCGCACGAACTAATCAAGGCTATCATAGAATCCAACGTAGTCCGATTTTTCGTGAAATCTACGAAAATGCTATTAACTTCGAGTGGCTACGAACGCAGCGCTTGCTTTGAATACACACGTTCATAGCAGTTCAGATTCACTGATCGCTTTTTCGTAGATTTTAAGAAAAATCGGACTACGATGGATTACGCCACCAATATGTTTTGTGCTTGACAAAGGCATATCTTCAACGTTATAACTTAAAGTAAAAAAGTTTAAGGCATGCAATAAAAGAATACAACAGAACCAAAAAATGTTCTCAATACTATTACACATAAAAAATTGCACGAATAAAATTCATAATTTAAAATAAAATATCGCAATTGTTTTTTATATGTACATACATATTTACAAAATGAATCTTAAAGCACCCACAGTAAGTCCTAAACATATAAATGACTAATAAGAAAAATAATAAATAACAGTAATATGAAAAAGTATGTCGAGAAATCTCTAAATAGTAGCGAAACTATCTCAATAATAACAAGTAATTTTATGCAAAAAATACAACCGACTTCAATGCGCATTCAGGTCGATCTGGTTACGTAGATCCGACTGTCCTCCCTTTTTTTAAAATCGTAAAAAAAATGAATACGTATTCTACAGAAAAAAATCAAGATACATATTTAAGGATTTTAAGTAAAAATAAATAAACGAAAACTTGTTCCTGATATCTCGACCAAGGTGTATTCATGATACAAAAATCTGAAGGTAAAACCGCTGAGAGGCAGCCTGAACATTTTTAAAGTTTGCTAACATTACAAAAATGTTTTCAAATTTCTAATCTCACAAATACATTCTCATTTTCAATCTCAAATAAATGAAAATTTCAATATTTTCATCTATTTGTTTTTTGTTTTACTTTTATTTGGCATTTGAGTTGCTCTCAAAATTTCAATTTTATAAAATAGACAAACTTCAAAAAATAAATGATGGCCGACGAATTGGGCAAGCGGTTTCACCTTTAAATATTTGTATCATGGGTGTATTTAACAAGGGGCCGTATGCATAAAACCTAAGCAAATGCTTTTTCTTAAATTTTCAGACCTTTCACTAAATTTTTTCAAATGAATTTAAGTGAAAGGTATGAAAATCTGAGAAAAAGTAATTGCTTAGTTTTTATGCATACGGCCCAAGGTGTTATTGACAACTCAGTGCGGCTCTCTTTTAAGATACTATTATGTAGAAAAATATAAAAAAACGATTCAAAATTCATACAAATTGTTTTCAATTTGACTTTATAGGATGGTTCTTCTGAGAGCATGGTCAAATTCAATCACGCTTTGTTAAATACATTTTGATCTCTACCAAATAATATACTTCCTCTGTACAAATTTTATGAGGTGTTCCAAAATTCGCTCCGAGCGCGTTCACTGTTGATCATTTGATTTAAATAGTTTGTCAAACAATTAATACTATAGTTTGATCGGAGTTAATATTGTTTTCAGTAATTAATTATATTATATTAAAACATTAGCTTATGAGAAATTATTTAGTCTTAACATGCATATTTTATATCGTGTTCCAAAATTCGCTCCGAGCGCGTTCACTATTGATCTTTTGATTCAAATATTGTTTGTGAAGCATTCAGTAGTGAAGTTTGATCGCAGTTTATATATTATTCAGTAATTAATTAGTATTAAATTAAATTATAAACGTATAATATGGTAGAAAGTTAGAAATTATTTAGTGCTAATATGCATAATTCGCTCCGTGTTCCAAAATTCGCTCCGTGTGCAATCACTATTGATCATTTGATTTAAATAATTGTTTCTCAAGCATTCAGTACTATAGTTTGATCGGAAATTATATATTCTTAAGCAATTGATCACATTTTATTAAAATATAAACGTTTAATAGGGTAGAAATTGTGAAATTATTTAGCTTTAGCATGTATAGTCGGCCAGAGACAATTGTAGAAAACTGCAACTACTCTTCAAAACTTACAATAAAAGCAATGTAGATGAAAGTAATAAATATTATTATTAAAATTAGATCCATGTATAAAACATGTTACATCATTTATTTGAAGTAAATCGGAATATATTTTTACATATAAGATAGTTTCCACTTAACTCATAAAGTACATATTTCATTACAAATATTTTTAAGATCATTTCGAATTGCAAAAATAGCGTTAATTAGTTGTATTGAAGTATAAAACATTTTATTACGTTCATGTTTACTTATAGAGCGCATAACAATATTTCTCTCGCCATTTATCCGATGTTAAAATTTTTCACCAAATTATTTTGCTGCACAGCACCCTGAATGCGGCAAAACTGTTGCTCGCAACCCTCAAGTCCTTTATGGGGACCAAATTAACAGCCACAACAACAAAAACCTTTTCTACTGGTATACTGTGTTTTCCTCTGTGGTAACCACGAAAATAAACAAAAGTAGAATGACGTTGTACAATGTGGCCATTAGCGTTGCGACGAGTTGTACAACTTGCCAGAAAATCAAAATTTTTTTATCTCATGGAACCCAGACAAATTCATTCCACAGGTCCACAAACGGTGAAATCTAGAGCAAAACATCACCACGTTGAACCAATGCGTTATCTTTGCAACGGTCGGTACGTTTATGGCTTTCCTTAAGAAACACCGAGGCCAAAATTTCAACTGATCCGGTATCACTACCTTATTTAAGCCTTATTTGAGTTCGATTTGGTATCAACGAGCAGTGTTGCTAGATCTGATTACATTTGTTTTCGTTTGTACTACAAACATATGTACATATATACATACATTAACTTAGGTGCAAAATTGAGTCAATAATAAAAAAATCACAATTTATGCGTTTTTCAGTAGTTCTTTGGCAACATTATAACGCATTTTTCTGATATATATTAGAGTATAGTTTAAAGGACTAGAATCCTAACGTATATGCACTCCATCAATTTTTGTAAATTAACACATTGACTAAATTTTACACCCATATAATTTATTAGAGATATGACCACGCTGCAACCCGTTTTCCTCTGTGGAAGTGTCAGCTTTTGTTATAAATGAGTAAGTAAGTTGGTTTTTTATTATTAAAATACCATGAGATTCGTTTTGGAAAATAAAAATATTACTGAAAAAGCTATGATGGGCTTTGAAACCGTGAAATGGCAGAAATAACGCATGCGAGCCAATCGATTCTTAGCCGTATTATTAGAGCCACTACTAACATGCAGATTGTAAAAAAGCACGTAATTCTGNGCCGAAAATATCCGAGGTAGAAGGACCAAAAATTAGGCGTTTAATAGCGTCGGACAGAATATCTACAAAGCTGTGGGGTTCGTTATTGGAAATGCTAGCGCATGAACCGTGCGAGGAATGCTTCACAAAGTAGTGGTCCGACGCCATTCGCTGTAATGCAGCCCCAGCCGCTTATCGCCCCACCTTCATTCTTTACTATCGGTTGAAAGTGTGAAGGCTTAATCGTTTTTCTGCTGTTTAGGCCAGCGTCTACAATACGCAATTAATTACGCAACAGTTAACTACTTTCTATTGTCGAACGCTAGCTATGTTAAAATTTCCCTCGCTTAGAAAGCCGTTCGATAGGTTAACGCGATTAAAAGGAAAAGAACAGACCTTTTTTGATTTCCGAACATCCATTCGAGAAGACGTCCTAGTGCCACCGATTTTCATCGCCTCATCCATCTACACATAGATACAAGGTAACCTGTAATATAATTGTGCATGTTAACATCGATTAAGAAATAAACCAAATTTGAATTATATCTTCTAATACCAACTTTCTTGTGTTCCTTTTTATACCCGAGCGCACTTGTGCACAAGGGTATTATAACTTTGTTCACATAACGGTTGTTTGTAACAGGCAAAACGAATCGAGATAGATATAGACAAATGTATACATAAATGATCAGNGTAACCGTTCTACTAATTTGTACCAAACTCGGTATTTTTATTGTGCTTGCTACATAAAAGCAAAACTATGAAAATGATTGAAATCGGACTAAAATTATGGCTTTTCATATAACGGTAAATTTTAGAAATGCTTGAAACGTCAATATTTTGAAATTTAAGGACGCTAATTTACTCAAAATTGATACACCCCGGCTTACCATGTAGCGGTAGCTTTCGGAAAGGTGAACATCATATATTTAGTATTTGCGCCGGGTATTTAATGTTCGGCTCCGCCCGAACTTAGAGTTTCTTACTTGTTCTTACTAAAATACATCGGTGCAACGTAAAACTGGGTTATTACCAATTTGCGGCACACCCGAAAACTGCGCTCTTGCCCATGCTTGCCCGATGAACATGGTCCTTCGATCCGTGAGTTACTAAGTTGATTTCAAATCTAAGGAAAATTGGTCAAGCATCAAGCATCCAAGAGTACTTTTGGTCATCAACCACTAGAACATCGCAACCGGAGTCAATTTTCCAAGTACGATCGAGAGAACGCCATTCTGCTAGCAGCTATTCAACAGGAGCAGTTTAAACACGGTCGCTACATATTTAAATACAAAAAGGAGCACCAATTTATATCATACAGCAGCCTTCATAGTAATAAGGTGCGTGGTAAAAATATCACAGCACTTGATTTTTTTTGGTGTGGATAAATAAATTTAAAATATAGAAACAATTATAAAATAATCGTTTTCCGGGAGTGATCTTGTGGAAAAACAAAGAAATAGTGAATACGCAAAAAATTACAGTCCACTAAAAGTTCTGTCTGTCCGCAAGCAGGCACAGTAATCTCAATAAGTAAAAGCGCGCGAAAATTCATTTTTGCATATTAAGTTTTCTGCGAGACAAAATAATATTCACAACCGAATTAACATCACGTTTTTCAATTTGTGTTTTTAAATTAATTCACGGAAATTTTCACAAGTTTTGGTTTTTTCATTTCACTTTTCTGAGTTCCGTATAAGTGACACAAGTGTATTAACATTAACTTACATACATACATACACATATCAATCGTATACAATAGTGTTTACTACAATGTACATGGCTTACTTCATGTTCACGAAGATGTTAAAGAACTAGGTGTACCTTCAAATTACTCGGCTTACCAATTTCAAAATTATTTACAAATACTAAAATCATACGTTAAAAAACCAACTCAAATATTGCAACAAATAATGAATATGTTGAAACACGAAAAAATTGTAACTGCGCCAAAATTTACTGGATTTCATATTAAAAACAATTGTGTAAGTTTTCACGAGTGTCAAGTTAGCACTACACTTTTCGAAACTGGAAAAGTTAACTACGGCATTAACTGTAGTGTTTTTGTTGTAAATTTGTTGCGGAAAGAAAAAATTTGTAGCTCTCGTTTTTTAAGAAAAAATGGTATGTAGTGCTAACTTGACACCATACACCTAGTCGATAGAATTGAGATATCCAGTATGTTACTATGCTATGCTTGTAGCTTTTAACTTTAAAAATTGTTGTGAAAAGAAAAAATTTGAAGGTTTCGTTTTTCTGGAAAATATTGAGTTGGCCCTTTTTCGAACAAAATTCAGTATGTAGTGCTAACTTGACACCATGCACCATGACAAAAACATAGCAAGGTAGAACCGTTCTCTCATTTTGTCGGCCATGATTTTTTTTTGAAGTTTGCCAACATTTTAAAATCATATAAAAGTGAAAATAAAAAATTGAGATTGTTCGAAATTGTTGTTGCTTGATATTGAAAATGAAAATTTGTGTGTGAGTTTGTGAGCAAATTTAAAAATTAAATTGTTTGGAAACGTCAAGAATTTTAAAAGTGACTCTCAGCGGTTCTACCTTACTATATTTTTATCATGCCATGCACCATTGACGACAGAATTGTGATATTGAAAAGGTTACAACGGCATTAATTGTAGGGTTTTTGTTGTAAATTTGTTGTGGAAAGAAAAAATTTTTAGCTTTCGTTTTTTAAGAAAAAATGGTATGTAGTGCTAACTTGACACCATACACCTAGTCGATAGAATTGAGATATTGAAAATGTTACAACGGCATTAATTGTAACGTTTTTGTTGTAAATTTGTTGTGGAAAGAAAAAATTTGTAGCTTTCGTTTTT
>NW_016162156.1:20560-20874 GCF_001687245.7 Rhagoletis zephyria | reverse complement strand
AAATTTGTTGTGGAAAGAAAAAATTTGTAGCTCTCGTTTTTTAAGAAAAAATGGTATGTAGTGCTAACTTGACACCATACACCTAGTCGATAGAATTGAGATATTGAAAATGTTATAACGGCATTAATTGTAGGTTTTAACTTTAAAATTTGTTATGGAAAGAAAAAATTTGTAGCTCTCGTTTTTTAAGAAAAAATGGTATGTAGTGCTGACTTGACTTGAGTCGATTGAATTGAGATATCCAATATGTTACTATGCCATTAATTGTAGCTTTTAACTTTAAAATTTGTTGTGGAAAGAAAAAATTTGTAGCT
>NW_016162156.1:19966-20086 GCF_001687245.7 Rhagoletis zephyria | reverse complement strand
TCTTTTAACTTTAAATTTTTGGTGTGAAAAGAAAAAATTTGTAGCTTTCGTTTTTCTGGAAAAAATTGAGTTGACCCTTTTTCGAACAAAATTTAGTATGTAGTGCTAACTTGACACCAT
>NW_016162156.1:7980-19886 GCF_001687245.7 Rhagoletis zephyria | reverse complement strand
CATTAATTTTTCGTTATAACTTCTCCATTTGTGCAGCTACGAACATAAAATTGTGCAATACTTCCACTCATTATCAACAGAAAACTTGGAGTGAAAATTACAAAGATCGTGTCACTATAACCTATAGCTCTCATACAACTGATTGTTCAGATATAAGATTTTTCGTTATAACTCCTCCATTTAAGTAGGTAGGCACATGCAATTTTGCACTGTTGTCACTCATTATCAAAAGAATAATAATAATAGATTGGCGCTTACACATATGTTAGTGTTTGGCCGAGCTTCTCCTCCGATTTGTGGCGTGCGCCTTGATGTTGTCACACAAAGCGGAGGGACCTACAGTTTTACGCCGACTCCGAACGGCGATTGTATTTTTATGAGAAGCTGTTTTTCATGGCAGAAATACACTCGGGGGTTTGCCATTGCCTGCCGAGGGACGACCGCTGTTATGAAAAAACCTTTTTTCTATATTTTTGCGATGTTGCTTTGACCAGGGTTTGAACCCAGGCATTGTGGAGTGGAAGCGCGCACTGCTTACCACTACACCACAGCGGCCGACAAAAGTATACTTTCAGTGAAAATGGCGAAAATCGGGTCGCTATAACCTATATCCACCATACAACTGATTGTTCAGATATGGGATTTTTTGTTATAACTACTCCATCTATGCAGCTAGAAACATGAATTTTCGCACTATTTGCACTCATTACAACAGAAAGTTTACAGTAAAATTAACAAAGATCGGGTCACTGTAACTTGTTTATTGCCACCATACAACTGATTGTTCAGATATGGGGTTTTACTGTAAAACTCTTTTATTTGGACAGCTAAAACCGATAAATTTCGTAACTTATTTTATAAATAANGCTCATTATTAACAGAATACTTACAGTGAAAATAACAAAGATCAGGCCCCTATAACATATATCTCCCATACAACTGATTGTTCAGTTATGAGAATTTTCGTTATAACTCCTCCATTTATGCACCTAGGAACACGAAATTTTGCAATACTTCCACCCATTAACAACAGAATATACAATGAAAATAACAGAGATCGGGTCACTTTTACATATAGCTCCCATACAACTGATTGTTCAGATATGCGATTTTTTGTTATAACTACTCCATCTATGCAGCTAGAAACATGAAATTTCGCACTTTTTTTCACTTATTATCAACAGAAAGTTTACAGTAAAATTAACAAAGATCGGGTCACTATAACCTGTTTATTGCACCCATACAACTGATTGTTCAGATATGGGGTTTTACTGTAAAACTCCTTTATTTGGACAGCTAAAACCGATAAATTTCGTAAGCTATTTTATAAATAATAATACAAAGTCTACTGAGAAAATCGTCAAAATGTATGCTGTATGAGTTTTATCTCTTATACCACTGATTGTTCAGATACCAGTGTTTGCGATATATCTCCTTTATATAGGGCTAAACCCATTAAGTTGTGTTACCGGTTTACGTACCGATCACACAGCAGTGCAAATCACTTAGATATAAGGTATATCTTCCATACCTCTGATTGTGTAGATATGATTTTTTATATATGTATCTCCTCTATCTATATAAATATATAAATTTTTTCAAATGCAGTAATCTGTTAAAGTAAAATTTTCATATGCCTTCGGCATAGCCGAAGACAGCGCCGCTCTTACTTGTTATTTTGTCAATTTGTTATTTAATCGATCAAAGATTATCTTTATTCTTTAATTTTTATTTTTTCGATCATTTTCATACTTCGGGGTTTCTAGAGATTTTCCCATTCTAGGGACTATTTACAAATATAACAATAAAAATATCGATAAATTTTTCCATAAAAATATAGATTATATCGATAACAATATTGATAATCATATCGATAACAATATCGATAAATATAACATACATAACGAAACTTCGAAATAGTCCCGAACATCATGAAATAGTCCCGGGAATACCGAAGTATTCCAGAAAATCTCGAAATAGTCCCGATTAAATTTTTCCAAAATCATAGAGTATTTAGTATGTAAGTATTCAGCCATCTTATAAATACCTTAGCATGTACTTTAGTGAAAGTATTTAGCAACTCCTAAATACCTAAGTTTTGTTTACTTGAATATTAGACACCTCCAAATATTAAGTATTTGAGTATTTAGTACCCAAACTGGTATATTAAATACAAAAGTATGCCCATCATTGGATACCATGCATGTGTGTATGTACAAGTTACCCAGTAGAAATTTTATGCATACGACACCGCTGTTGGTGGCATGAGCTTGCTGCTGTGTATACATGCCAGTATAAATGAACCTTCATTTCCATTTAACACGTGTGGTTTCTCAGAGCATATGCGTACTCTAACCCTTCACTTATACTACTGCTGTATGCATATGGCTGTATTAATGCTTCAAACATACAAAAATGCATTAATGGAGCAGTCCTAAAGCATTCTTACAAGATACATATGTATCCCCATATGTACATGCTACTTTTCTGATACATTTTAATATATGGTACATACAGCTACATACACAAAATTATCATTTACATATGCAAATGCATATCTTGTAAAAGCCCGTTGGTGCTAAAAATATTATCGAACAACACGTCCGTTCACTAAAATTTTTGTAAAAGAATGAAAATATTACAAAAATTCTACTGCGTATAGTAGTCAAATTGATCAAGAAATGTGCTCAAAATAACAATTCGCTGGAATTTGAATTTATTTGTGGAAATTCATGACTACTCATGAATAGTTCACACTATTTCACTCACACAGCACGCATACTTCATGAATGGATACAACCGATTTCTACTGGGTAACGTCACCATTCACCCCTAGTACTTACCCGCTAAGTAAACAAGTAGAACTTCAGTGAGCCGAAATAATGAAATAACACAAACGGTAATAACGCAAAATTTGCTTTATTTCACTTTTAAATGGGAAATAATCACCCCTATTCTGCAACTCTTTCGTATTCGGAATTTGCTACGAATCGTAGAAATAGTATGCTGCAATCCGAATTGTATTTTCGAACTTTCGAAATTTGTAACAATGGCATGCCTAAAAACGAACGAGTAAGCTTTTTTGCGTAATTTTGTACGAAAACAATTCTGTGTCGGAGGCGAGATAAAAGATGTAAATCGATGTATGTTTGCAGGAAATGTTAGTGTTGTACATTTAAACAGATAAATTTGCCTTTCGCATATACGCATATTTTTATCCACTGGGTCCGATTTAGTTATTTGTACAATGATTTTCGGTTGTTGTGCCCAAACGCATAACCCGAATCCAAATACTTTAACATACACATGTAACCAAAGGATTAAACTTGTATTTAAAGTAAATTTTCAAATTTCCGACCACTAGCTTACTAATAAATTCTGCACCAAATTTAGAGGTGGGTTCTGCGCAAAAGTACTGTGGAGGGCGTAGCCGGAGTGATATGCACAAGAAATGTTGTATAGCATCGGCATCACACAAAGGCGAATTCTACTTAGTAAAACAACTGACAGCTGGCAATGCTGCACATGTTTCCGCAAGGGTTTCAGCATGTGGATTTTTCGTTTTTCGTAGCGTAGCTACGATCGTAGCGTAGCTACGAATTACGAATTACGAAATTTCGGGTTCTAGAATAAGGGGGAATACCAAAATCTGAGTTTTGCATTATTTCCAACAAAGGTTGGAAATAAAACAAATTTTGCCTTATTTCCCATTGCTTGTTTATACTATTTGTAACAAAACCAGTTTACTGACAGAAGGAAAAAGAACTTTGTTTATTCAAAAAATACAATTAAACAAAAAATGTGGAATAATTCATATGAAGAAAGTAATATTCACAAAATATTTTTACTTAGTCTAACAAAATGTAGGGAAAACGTCGTCTTTAATAACCGCTCGGCAAATCGGACATAGCGCTTTTGTATGATATTTGTCTGCATGCTTTCTAATATATTGAAAACATTGCTGGAAACCCTTAAAATGTTTGCATGGAACGCAGCATATAACACAGAGAATATTGTTATGAGTTTTATCTTCAGTTAAAAATTCTGCGTTATCATCACTTGCTTCACTATTTCCGAACAGCAGATTTACGAAAACGAAGCGAGCATGTGGTACCAAATAATTGTATAAAAATTTGTAAAATTTTACATACAAGCAGGTGGGATGAATGGCACATTAAACAGGTGAAGTAATGAAACAGCTTTCTCGCAATATTTTCTGACATTCGGTTATAGTCACATTTTATAGACAAATTTTCACATAAGGCAGTGTCAAAATCTTTCTTCTCACTCTAATATTACTTTACCTTGGCGTTAGACGCAAGCACGAGCGCGACGTCGAACGCGGCGAGGCGCAGCGCTGGGAACTTTCAAAATTGTAGACTTAAAAATCCGTCCATTTAACTTGTTCATGTACTACTTTTTGTCAAATGTAACTGGGTAGTAACCCAGTAGTAGTAGGTAGTAACCTACATACGTTCACTATTTTGCTTTATTACTCAATTGTTAAGTTTAAAATTGGTCTTGTTGCTCAGTGAGAAATGAAATAAAGCAAAATTGGGTTCGTTTCATATTCAATTGGGAAATAACACAAATTTGCGTTATTCCCGTTTGTGTTATTTTACCCCCTAATTGTAACGTAATTGAATCGCTTAGGCAAATGTGCCAAATATATCATTGGCACATTGGCAAATAGGAAGCGGCCATCACCTATCATCTATTTATTTATTTATTTGGTCTACAGAAAAATGTTTTCTTACAGACAAACGGTCTGCTTTTCTAAGAATTAAGATATATGTAATAGAATTAAAAGCACATCATCTAACACCTAGATTTGCACTCCGTAGAATTTAAGCGTGGGCCAGATTGGTTAATAGGCTATTTTTTTAAAAAGTTGCCACCTGTTAAAAAAGTTTAATTTATTTAATATGCGGGAACGACTGAACGGATTTTTACTATTTCATTTCATTTATTTCGGTTCAGGCATTAGTACAATAAGATTCAATCTTTTATAGTACAACAATGATAAAAGTAAAGATAATACTTATTTATTTATATATTGAAAATGAAAATTCTAAAATATATACAAACGCATATGACACATTCAATTAAACAGAGATAACACGGATACATAAAACTTATAACATATATACAAACATTATGGTATGTTAGCAAGGCTAAAAAAATCACTTAATTATAATTATATATATTATATATATATTATTGCAAATATGTAGATGGTTCATCAATTTTTAGAGCAATAATTATAAAGAGTATTTTTGAAGTTGCTTCTGTTGATTTTGCATTTGGTATAGCATTGATGAAAATGATTTGCATGTAAATTTGCACACAAATAGCTTATTACCTATGTATTGGAAAATAGGCTACTTTTCTTAAGAGTTGCCGCCTGTTAAAAAAGCTTAATTAAATTAATACGCGGAAACGACTGAACAGATTTGCATGAAATTTGGCACAGAGAAAGTTTGAACTGGGTTGGAAAATAGGCTACTTTTTTTAAGAGTTGCCATCTGTTAGAAATGTTTAATTAAATTAATACGCGGAAACGACTGAACAGATTTGCATGAAATTTGGCACAGAGAAAGTTTGAACTGGGTTGGAAAATAGGCTACTTTTTTTAAGAGTTGCCATCTGTTAGAAATGTTTAATTAAATTAATACGCGGAAACGAGAACTGATTTGCATGGAATTTCTCGCACAGATAAGTTGTGAGCTAGGTTGGAAAATGGGATACTTTTTTTAAGAGTTGCCACCTGGTAAAAAAGTTTAATTAAATTAATACGCGGAAACGTCCGAACGGATTTGCATGAAATTTAGCAAGCAGATAGCTTATGACCTACAGTGGAAAATAGGCTAATTTTTTGGAAGACTTGCCACCTGTTAAAAAAATTTATTATATTAATACGCAGAAACGACTCAACGGATTTGCATGAAATTTGGCATAGAGATAGCTTATGACCTACGTTGGAAAACAGGCTACTATTTTAGGATTTGCCACCTATTAGAAAAGTTTAATTAAATTAATACGCGGAAATGGCTGAACTGATTTGCATGAAAGTTTGCACACAGATAGCTTATGACCTAGATTACTTTTTTAAGAATTGCCACCTGTTTGAAAATGAAATTTTGCTCACAAATGGTTTATTACCTGGATTGAAAAATAGGCTACTTCCTTAACCCGTTTCCCAATCAGAATGAAATTTGGTACACTTACTACGGATTTCACAAGGATGGCGGTAGACTGAAAGTAATTCCGATAACTCAAGGCCCCTTCCATACAAATAGGAATTTTCATATTACATACATGTCTTTGGAACTATTTGTGGGAGAAAACTGGAACTTGGTATAGAGATATGTATGTGAAATCAATGTTGGCATTAATCGATTGATTTTTTAATCAATTAGTTAATTCGATTAAATTCAATCTGCTTAGAGTTAATCATGATTAATTTTAATCTGATTAAACAGTTAACAGTTAAAGAGTTAATCGTAACCGCGATTAAAAAAATAAAGTTTTTATCATTAACTCTTAATTTGATCAAGTAGGTTTGGTGATTAATTAATTTATGCTGGAATTTTCCTACGCACACAAAGCAAGTTAATCCGGAGTGGCTAAGTTGAGTTTCCTCACCAATCTGAGCGATTTGGTGTGCATTTTCATTAACCTCTATACCAAGAAACGTTTTACAAATTAGGTTTGCAAAAGTTCCCAGTTTATGTATTACTAATAACAATAATTATAATTGTTTTTTATATTATGAGCTTTTTGTAAGCGTAAAATACAAAATAATTACTTTAACTGGTGTTTAGTTTCAAATTCGGACAAACTAGACAACTTTATCAGATTTTATTTTTAATTGGATAAACGATTAATGATTAAAATTAAAGAATCGTAATCGCAGACACCGATTAACGACTCAAAAATTTATTCATTAATCGTACAGTTGATAACGAATAATTAATTTTAAAAGAGGCGTAGTACCTCCCATACTGACTGAAAGTTTCATATTGCATATCTCTTCAAATGTTTGGGTATGGAAATACATATGTATGTACGTATGTGAAACTAATACCATACTCATGGAGAAAAATGAGAGTTATTGGAAAAGGTGGTGTGGCAACTCCCACGCAAATTGATTTTTCTATGCTGCATATCTCTGGAGATATTTATTGCAGAGGACCAAGAATGATAGAATAGAATCTATTCTCTCAATCGTGGCATAGGACTGGAACTTGGCACCGAGATGTGTATACAAAATTAATTCCATACTCATGGAGAAAAATATGCGTTATTCGAAAAGGAGGCATGGTACCTCCCGTACAAATTTATTGTTTTATATTGCATATCCCTAGAGGTGTTCATGGTAGAGTACTGGGACTTGGTACTGGGGCATGTAAAATCAACTATAAATTCATGGAAGAAGATTATAGTTATAAGAAAAACGGACGTGGCACTTCCTGTACAAATTGACTTTTTCTTACCACATATCCCTGGAAGTGTTTGTGGAAGAATACTGGAACTTGGTATGGAGTTCTGTATACAAAATGTTTCAATTGCTCATGGGAAAAATGTGAGTTATTAGAAAAGGAGGCACGTCGACTCCCGTACATACTAAAAATTTCTTAATACATATCTCTGGCAGGATAGAAAATCTCTTGAAGTATTTTAAATTTGTTATGGAGATTTATTTTATAAGTGCCGTACTGACAGAAAAAATTGCATTTAATGGAAAAGGGAGAGCCGGGTTCGGCCTTATAATGTACAGCTGTCATGATGCATATATACCTCTTGAGGCATTTGCTGCAGTAATGAGGAATGGTATTTTATCAAGGCCAGGTTACTAAATTTGAGTTGGAAATATTAGCCTCGCCGTGGCACCTCCAGGAAGGTTACACGTTCACGCGGCGTATCCGTGAAACCATTTTAAGGTAAACTTAAAGGGATTGATATCTTTCGTATGCCTAGCGCGGAGAATTTCATAGCCTAAATACCTTAACTCGCTTAAAAAATAACAGGCTATAACAAAATGGGCACAGAAATAAAATATAACATCATAACATTATTTTTCGTATTTGTATAAAAACGTGGGGTGTACATTTTATGCAAAACTATAATTTTTTTTAATTGTATTTGCATATTCATAAAAAGAGAACAAGTTAAAAAATTTAACAAAAATTACAAATTATATGAAGATTTGCCATATTTTCGTATATTCCCTCGCAACAGGAAGAAGAGCAGATTTTATGTTGCTCAACATTTTATTATGCTAATCAACATTAAATTCAACAGCATTTCTGGCTGTTGAAATGAGCTTGCTATATTCCGTTGTCAATTTTTTAACGCTGTGAATTTTTCCAGAGAACTTAGATAGATAGAGAAGGTGCAAACTGAAAGTGGAAACTATTCGCGGACGAAAAATTAACAGCGTTAGAAAAGTTCAAGTCGGAATGTAGAAATTCTGTTGTATTTAAAACTCAAAAATAACTCTCAAAGAAAACCACTTTGTAGTTAATAAGTGCGTTGCATTTGTACGTTTTTTTTTGTGAATGTGTCCATGTTTAAAGTGAAATTGTGAAAAAACTAAAGCAGCTAGAAAATTGTGGTTTGTTGCATTATATGTAAATAGCATAGCAGCTACCATAAGAAGAAAAAATAGATTTTTTTGACCAAAAGCCCCTTTGAAATGCCGACGACAAATCACCAAAGAGTTTGCCAATTGCATGTGTACATAATTTTCCTAAGGTTTGCAGTGAGAGCATACACTGGCACATACATATGTATGTATGTTTCTTCGAACAAGAATTTTCATATAACTTAATACAATATAAACAATTTTCATATTTTTTTAATTAATCAAAACTATTAATATGAATTTTTTACCAATTTTAAAATTCTTTTCAACTAACATGCATTTTTACTACCTACTATATACATATATTATATATATTTATATATACATATACTATAAACTCGTACAAGAAGCGAACTTGAACACATGCTTTTTGAGTTTTTGGATTTTTTTATGTCGTTAAAGCAATATTAACTACTCAATAAATTATATTTAACAAATGGGCATGCATATATGAAGATCCGAAATGCTAACTGATATAAAAGTACCATTCATATAATTTAACTTTTAATTTATTTAATTTTATAAAAACATATACATGAATATGTTTCTGCATTCACCAGCAACCTAGCAACACAGCCATGCACTTGCAACATAACATAACATTATCATAACAGAATATTTACTTTTTTGCTGTTAAGTCTTGTTCAAATGTTAATGGCAATGTGGTGATATTCCATGGATTTATTTTTCAGCCAAACAATTTTACGTTCCAAAAATATTCACCTTCTCTATCTATCTAAGTTCTCTGATTTTTCGGACACGAATAGGTTCCACTTTCAATTTGCACCATCTCTATTCTATGTAAGTTCTCTGCCCTGGCTCACGTGTATGGTAGAGAAACATAATTGGATAGCCATTGCCTGCCTAAATCCACCAAGTGTGGCGGCATCTGTGTTTTTAGTAAGCCAGTCTGTTGCTAGCGCTCAGAAAATAGATGACGCTGATGTGTGTATGGTAATAAAACATAGGTGACTGGCAAGTGTACTAAAGGCGGTGCCATCTGTTCTTTAGTATCACCATAGAACTTATTGAAAGTGGAACAGCTTAACAACGGAATTACAACGGATTAACAACGGAATTTAGAAGCGTATTTGAACAGCCAGAAATGCCGTTGAATAATTAACATAATAAAATGTTGAGCAACATAAAATCTGCTTCGTGTTGCGAGCAAATAAACGTATATATGGCAAATCTTCATATAATTTTCATTAATTTTTAATTTTTGTTAAATTTTTTAACGTGGTCTCTTTTTATGAAGAAAAAAGAAAGAGAAAAGAAGAAGAGTTTGTATAACCTAAAAAAATTATATGTTTGCATAATTTCGGAAAAATATTTGAAAATCCCTCAAAAATGGAGTTTTTTATGAATAAAAATAGTTTGTTAAAGAACTTTTTGAAAGAAGCCCCCTCAGATGACAAAAGAAATTAGGCTTAAAATATCTGCATATAAATATTTAAAAATTCTTTCAACGGAATCGTAGGAATGATATTTTTGATGCTGTTTTTTTTTTACTTTTTGCAAAGATTGATTTACGAAAGACTTGAATAACTGGACCAAAACTATTCTGATTTAGACTTATGGGATCTCAGTAGAAAGGTATTTTCGCACTGTTTTTATTTCTGTCCAAACAAAAAACATGCGTCTCCAAATTTTTTATTTTTATTTTTTTCAAATACCAACATATCTTAATTCAACTTTGAATGACGTTCGTCATCCTACCTTTCTCTTTCATCCTTTGAATGAGTTTATTAGCAAAGAAATGAATAGGGTGAGAAAATACCTTTCCAATGACACCTCTTTAGTCTAAATCGGAAGAGCTTAGAATCAGTTATTCAAATTTTTCTTATACCAATATTTGAAAAAGTTAAAATAACTGCATCAAAAATCTCATCATTACGATTCCGTTCCAAATCTTTTTTAATATCTTAATGCAAATTTTTTAGCTTAAACCGGTTTGTCATTTGAGAGGTTTTTTCAAAGAAAAATCTTTAAGAAACTATTTTTATTCATAAAAAAACTCCATTTTTGGAGGTATTTTCAAATCGGTCCAGCTCACTTAAATCTTAATATTTTTCCGAAATATTTTGGTGGGAAATATAATAGATTTTATAATTCCAATGGAAAAATGTGCCGATTTTTTTTTGTATGGGGAGTGATGCAGTCTAATGTACATACATACAAAATATGTCTGGTTAAAATTACCTACTTATGAAATAACTTTTGTGGCATGAACATATGTATACATACTTGCGCTTTCTAAAAATGGGAATAAAAATTGGATTCGCATAAAATTTTAATTCCAATAACTAATATTATAGTGCAAAAATTTACAATAAAGTTTTCAGTAACTTTTGGCAAATTTGAGCGATTATGTGAAATTATACATACATGCGTATGTACCTACATATCCATTTATATTATTTTAAACAAAGCTTTAATGCTACAAAAGTTAATTCATAAGTAGGTAATTTTAAACATACGTATGTATGTATGTTCATATGTACATAGTGCGTAAATTATATGCAAAACTCTTTTTTTTTTTAATTGTATTTGCATATTCATTAAAAGAAAACAAGTTAAAAAATTTAACAAAAATTACAAATTATATGAAGATTTGCCTTATTTTCGTTTATTTGCTCGCAACACGGAGAAGAGCAGACTTTATGTTGCTCATATTGTATTATCATGCAGAATTTCTGGTTTCTACTTTCCGTTGGTAAATTTTTAAATGGTGTTAATTTTTCGGCCACCAATAGTTTCCACTTTCAATAAGTTCTTTGGTGATACTAAAGAACAGATAGCGCCGCACACTTGCCAGTGACCTTTGTTTTATTATCACATTACACATCAGCGTCATCTAATTTCTGAGCGCTAGCAACAGACTGGCTTATTAAAAACACAGATGCCGCCACCATCTACAAAACATTGCCAGCCGCTTATGTTCCATTTATCATACATTTGAGCTCTCAACAGCGTCCTCTATTTTCTGAGCGCTATGAGTTTCTTAATTACAATTACGTAGCATACATGCTACGTTCACGTTGAACCATAAACCGTTTAGACAAAAAGAAAACAAACAAGGGCGAAACCGAACTTTATATACACGGCCAGAGAACTTAATAGATAGAGAAGGTGCAAATTTTTGGAACGTAAAATTGTTTGGCTGAAAAATAAATCCATGGAATATCACCACATTGCCATTAACATTTGAACAAGACTTAACAGCAAAAAAGTAAATATTCTGTTATGATAATGTTAT
>NW_016162156.1:5341-7955 GCF_001687245.7 Rhagoletis zephyria | reverse complement strand
GGTAGTTGAAAAGAATTTTAAAATTGGTAAAAAATTCATATTAATTAAAAAAATATGAAAATTGTTTATATTGTATTAAGTTATATGAAAATTCTTGTTCGAAGAAACATACATACATATGTATGTGCCAGTGTATGCTCTCACTGCAAACCTTATGAAAATTATGTACACATGCAATTGGCAAACTCTTTGGTGATTTGTCGTCGGCATTTCAAAGGAGCTTTTGGTCGAAAAAATCTATTTTTTTTTCTTATGGTAGCTGCTATACTATTTACATATAATGCAACAAACCACAATTTTCTAGCTGCTTTAGTTTTTTTCACAATTTCACACACACATGGACACATTGCCAAAAAAAAAACGTACAAATGCAACGCACTTATTAGTTAGTTTGAAGTTTCAAAGTGGTTTTCTTTGAGAGTTATTTTTGAGTTTTATGAACATTTATTTTGAGAAAATGTGTTGCATGATCATTTTCCGCTGCAATACTCCTATTATATGTATATAAAGTCGACACTAAAGTTAGTTACAGATTTTTGACTTAATTTTCAATAGAATATCTGTAAAAAGCTGCAACTATGTAAGTTTAGAGTCGACTTTATTTCTCACGCATGCGCATACGGATGTATGTATGTACTTACAAATGCGCTACATATGTAAAAATGCACATACTCCAAAATCTTATATGCATTAANAGACTTAATTTTCAACAGAATATCTGTAAAAAGCTGCAACTATGTAAGTTTAGAGTCGACTTTATTTCTCACGCATGCGCATACGGATGTATGTATGTACTTACAAATGCGCTACATATGTAAAAATGCACATACTCCAAAATCTTATATGCATTAATAACGTTCCCCTCTATGTACTTATGTGTACATACATACCTAAACAACCTCGAAAATCATTTATTGATAACGTTCCTACACATGTACATACTATAACATACATATNGTGACCTTTGTTTTATTATCACATTACACATCAGCGTCATCTAATTTCTGAGCGCTAGCAACAGACTGGCTTATTAAAAACACAGATGCCGCCACCATCTACAAAACATTGCCAGCCGCTTATGTTCCATTTATCATACATTTGAGCTCTCAACAGCGTCCTCTATTTTCTGAGCGCTATGAGTTTCTTAATTACAATTACGTAGCATACATGCTACGTTCACGTTTAGACAAAAAGAAAACAAACAAGGGCGAAACCGAACTTTATATACACGGCCAGAGAACTTAATTAAGGTGCAAATTTTTGGAACGTTTGGCTGAAAAATAAATCCATGGAATATCACCACATTGCCATTAACATTTGAACAAGACTTAACAGCAAAAAAGTAAATATTCTGTTATGATAATGTTATGTTATGTTGCAAGTGCATGGCTGTGTTGCTAGGTTGCTGGTGAATGCAATTATAAAATTAAATAAATTAAAAGTTAAATTATATGAATTGTACATCAGTTAGCATTTCGGATCTTCATATATGCATGCCCATTTGTTAAATATAATTTATTTAATAGTTAATATTGCTTTAACGACATAAAAAAATCCACAAACTCAAAAAGCATGTTCGCTTCTTGTACGAGTATATAGTATATAATAATATATGTATATAGTAGGTAGTTGAAAAGAATTTTAAAATTGGTAAAAAATTCATATTAATTAAAAAAATATGAAAATTGTTTATATTGTATTAAGTTATATGAAAATTCTTGTTCGAAGAAACNTTATATGCATTAATAACGTTCCCCTCTATGTACTTATGTGTACATACATACCTAAACAACCTCGAAAATCATTTATTGATAACGTTCCTACACATGTACATACTATAACATACATATAATAACTTCCTTCTTATGTGAGGTTCACAAACTTTAACTTCAGAGTCGTCTTTATTTCGTCTACGAATATGCCCCAATAGTTTTGCAGTCAAAGGAAAATGCATTTCCCACGCATATTTATGTAAATACATACTCCATTAATTGATAACATAAATACATACATGCATACATGCATATATAGATAAGTATGACATANGTGCAAGTGCATGGCTGTGTTGCTAGGTTGCTGGTGAATGCAATTATAAAATTAAATAAATTAAAAGTTAAATTATATGAATTGTACATCAGTTAGCATTTCGGATCTTCATATATGCATGCCCATTTGTTAAATATAATTTATTTAATAGTTAATATTGCTTTAACGACATAAAAAAATCCACAAACTCAAAAAGCATGTTCGCTTCTTGTACGAGTATATAGTATATAATAATATATGTATATAGTAGGTAGTTGAAAAGAATTTTAAAATTGGTAAAAAATTCATATTAATTAAAAAAATATGAAAATTGTTTATATTGTATTAAGTTATATGAAAATTCTTGTTCGAAGAAACATACATACATATGTATGTGCCAGTGTATGCTCTCACTGCAAACCTTATGAAAATTATGTACACATGCAATTGGCAAACTCTTTGGTGATTTGTCGTCGGCATTTCAAAGGAGCTTTTGGTCGAAAAAATCTATTTTTTTTTCTTATGGTAGCTGCTATACTATTTACATATAATGCAACAAACCACAATTTTCTAGCTGCTTTAGTTTTTT
>NW_016162156.1:271-5325 GCF_001687245.7 Rhagoletis zephyria | reverse complement strand
GAAAATGCATTTCCCACGCATATTTATGTAAATACATACTCCATTAATTGATAACATAAATACATACATGCATACATGCATATATAGATAAGTATGACATACATACGTATGTGCATATTTCAGCCAAATACTACGCACATTCATACATATGTACAACTCAGCATACATATGTACATAATCACGCACATATTCAAGTACAACAAGAGCTATTTCATTCATAAACGCATGCGCGTATTTCTCAAGGACAAATAAATTCATTCATAACAACCGCAGCACATCTCCCCGCAAATTCATCACCTACAAGCGCAACTTTTTCAGTCCGACACAAAAATTCTAAAATATAAAATTTAAGAAATCTCGGCCAGCCAAGTGAAAAGTGGCAACTATTTCTCTATATCCAGTAAAATTAGTTATCTCGAATTTTGGTAATTTTTGGCAAAACAATCTATTTCTCTGTTCCACAACAATATTTCAGTCATTAACTAGTATTTTAAGGTGTAATTTTAATTAACATTAAATAAAGTGAACGTTTTCTGCAGGAAAATACATTATTTTTTTTTAAATAAAATCAAAACTCCTAAATTCACAAACATATGTGGTTTTATGGGAAGTTCACAAATGTAATGTGGCAACTTTGCTCGTTTGCACATTTTTCGGTCCGAAATTGTAAAATTTTTGTCCATGACGCCCCACGATTTTTGTACAGGTGAGTCAATGTGCCTTGAACACCATTTGTATAATTGCAAAAAAATTATTCTATTTACTTTTGAATATTAAAAATTTCTAAACTTCAAAGCGTTAAAAATTTAACAAAAATTACAAATTATATGAAGATTAGCCATATTTTCGTATATTCCCTCGCAACAGGAAGAAGAGCAGATTTTATGTTGCTCAACATTTTATTATGCTAATCAACATTAAATTCAACAGCATTTCTGGCTGTTAAAATGAGCTTGCTATATTCCGTTGTCAAATTTTTAACGCTGTGAATTTTTCCAGAGAACTTAGATAGATAGAGAAGGTGCAAACTGAAAGTGGAAACTATTCGCGGACGAAAAATTAACAGCGTTAGAAAAGTTCAAGTCGGAATGTAGAAATTCTGTTGTATTTAAAACCCAAAAATAACTCTCAAAGAAAACCACTTTGAAGTTAATAAGTGCGTTGCATTTGTACGTTTTTTTGTTAATGTGTTAAGTGTTAAAGTGAAATTGTGAAAAAACTAAAGCAGCTAGAAAATTGTGGTTTGTTGCATTATATGTAAATAGCATAGCAGCTACCATAAGAAAAAAAAATAGATTTTTTCGACCAAAAGCCCCTTTGAAATGCCGACGACAAATCACCAAAGAGTTTGCCAATTGCATGTGTACATAATTTTCCTAAGGTTTGCAGTGAGAGCATACACTGGCACATACATATGTATGTATGTTTCTTCGAACAAGAATTTTCATATAACTTAATACAATATAAACAATTTTCATATTTTTTTAATTAATCAAAACTATTAATATGAATTTTTTACCAATTTTAAAATTCTTTTCAACTAATATGCATTTTTACTACCTACTATATACATATATTATATATATTTATATATACATATACTATATACTCGTACAAGAAGCGAACTTGAACACATGCTTTTTGAGTTTTTGGATTTTTTTATGTCGTTAAAGCAATATTAACTACTCAATAAATTATATTTAACAAATGGGCATGCATATATGAAGATCCGAATTGCTAACTGATATAAAAGTACAATTCATATAATCTAACTTTTAATTTATTTAATTTTATAAAAACATATACATGAATATGTTTCTGCATTCACCAGCAACCTAGCAACACAGCCATGCACTTGCAACATAACATAACTTATCATAACAGAATATTTACTTTTTGCTGTTAAGTCTTGTTCAAAAGTTAAGGCTCTGTTATGCATACTTGGCATTGCATGCACTGCTATACCATTTTTACGTAGAAATCAAAAACCAACATACTTTTACGTATGTAATGCTGTGCGTTGGGTAACCGCTTACACGCGAAGCTCATTTAACAGATTCCTTATATGACAACTCTCAAGCAATGCCAAGTATGCATAACAGAGCCTTTAATGGCAATGTGGTGATATTCCATGGATTTATTTTTCAGCCAAACAATTTTACGTTCCAAAAATTTGCACCTTCTCTATCTATCTAAGTTCTCTGATGTCATACATGTAAAACCAATGCAAAGTCACTGGGTACCACAAAATGTTAATTGGGTATTTACATGTAAAACCAATCCAAAGTCACTGGGTACCACAAAATGTTAATTGGTTATTTTACATGGGAAACCAATGCAAAATCACTATGTACCACAAAAAGTAAGATACTATGCTTGCTAAAGTATTTCTTAGGTGGCACCTTGTTTTTTAACAGCAAAGGCGCCCAATGATATGCAAACCTTTTGCCGGTGGGAAGTGGGATTGTTGAGTGCCGATGTAAACCAAGATACATAAGTCTCCAAATGTCGATAAGCAGGTTCACGTCACATACTCAAGTACATAACCACATATTTTACTGCTACTGACAAAATATGCGGATGGAAGCACAAATGAAAAATAATAAAAATAAATAAATGCTACCACACTCATACGCACAGCCATGTTTTTTCGGTATAATTTAATTCAAGTAAAATTGTACGTTGCCCATACATCCCTGCACGGTAGAATACATGGCATCCATGCAATTCATCATCCAAAATTTTGTAGGTCGTGAGTTAACATTAGGCTACATTCACATTTGGTGGTTCTTTGATTACCAAAATAATAAAAATAATGCCATATTCACACCAACCAAGTTCACATATATAAATATACACTCGCCACCCAACAATATATACATATATATATGAAGAAACCCAGTTGCGCCGCAGGGATTTCGATTAAGCGCACCCGTGTTTTTATTGATGATAATAGAAAAGATATAAAACGCAATTGTATTAGTATTTTTTAATATTTATTGGCGTCAAATTATTACAACTAAGAATATTTGCTTCTCGTGACAATGAGATTACCTGTGGTGAAGAGGCCTGGCAGCTGCGATGCTTCCGCTTTGATCTTCCAAAAAGAAGTGAAGTAAAGTATTTACCGAATTTTACTTTAGACCGCCGGACAGTTAGCTACCGCTTCAAGGGGAAACTTAACGAAAGTTCACTGTCCGGCGGATATAATAGTTAACGGCCGGAATATTAGTGTTAGCGCGTATATGTATATGTATGTATTTGTGTCTACATATGCCTACATTAGGGCGGATCCCTAACGTGTCAGAATATTAGGGCTGGACATTATTTTGTGGGAATATTTAGACTGATGGTCTAAACATCCCGGCCCCCTTGCGATAAGCAAATCCAAGAATTTGGACGCGTTTCAGCCACCAAGCTCTCTCTATTGATCTTATATAGTAAAAGGTAAAGTTTTTTTTTTTTTTTTAGAAAAAACATTTTTGTTCAGCATCAGGTAACCACTGCGACAGTCATCGCTATCAGCTTCGTCTTTCTTCCTAAATTGCTATAAAAAAGGGGGGAGAATTACAGGTACAATAGTGGTTACAATTCAATGCACTTTATTGAAAAAATAATACTTCAGATAAAAATAACGCAAATTCAAGAAAAAAGAAAAAACCTAACAATTAATTGTAATTTAAGCTCTGCATATGCCCGAGAGAACCCATCCAAAGATTGTACTCTGGGCTAAAAGAGGTCCGAAGGATGTGGGCAGAGTCCCCGGCAGGATAATGTCCGCGTAGACGTCCGTACCGAGTACTAAACGGATCGGTGATGAGCCGTAAAAGTTTGGGTCCGCCAGTCGGAGGTGGGCATATGGCTCAGCTATTGCGGGGTCTACACTGCTGGATGGACAAATGCGGTTGAAGTGCGGCGACATAACGGCATGAGTTGCGATTCGGTTGTTTTTCCCATGCTTTCCCCTGAGTCGCAAAAGGCAGCCCCTTTCTCCGCCCATGCGTTTTTCATCCAAATTCAACTCTCGGGCTAAGTCAGACGAAATGGTGGTTCGGTTGGAGCATACGTCGATCAGGGCACGAACTAGATGTAGCCGCCCTCCAGCCTCGACTTTCACCACGGCCGAAGGGGCGATGGGGACCATGGGTCGTAGCGTATGGCCTAAAGTTCCGTTTCGGAATGCGCGTGGTTTGAATGGCTGGCGAGACCGAGTCGCCAGTCCATCTTCCGTGCGCCGTGAGGACTTGCGGTTGGATCTACGCGGGCGAAAAGGCCTAGTTTCCGCTCCGCGCATCCGGTTTCGCTCATGTTGCAACAGGGGTCGGAAAGTCCTAGTTTCCGATCCCCCTTCGGTGAGAGCGCGGAGAGGCCGAGTCTCCGCTGCTGGCTCTATTGGTCCGCTTTCCTCGGCTTCTGGGCGGAAAGGCCTCGTTTCCTTTCCAGAATCGGACGCAAGTATCGAGAGCGCATCGTCGGAGCAGCTTTCTTCTTCCTCCGCCACCTGTTGTGCCCACGATTTGCTAGGCGTACTTTCGGGCTCGTCCAAATGCAGCGTCGAGTGATGTTTTTCACCGCATCGCTCGTGCAGTTTTTGAGCTGGTGCGTCATGGCGAGGCAATTAGCGCAAAAGCGGCCTAGTAGTGTTTCCCGTAATCTCTCCTCAGGGGATTTTGCGCGATAGACTGGGCAGAGTCTAATGGGGTGATTCGCAAAGCATAGACGGCACGGCTGCGGATAGCGCTCGCTGCGTAGTTCGGCCTTCTTCCTCAAAGCAGCGAAGTAAGGCATGTTTTCTTCTGAAATTATGTCGGAGTTTCGTATATATATGTATATATTTAGATATATTGTTGGGTGGCGAGTGTATATTTATATATGTGAACTTGGTTGGTGTGAACATGGCATTATTTTTATTATTTTGCTAATCAAAGAACCACCACAACTCACGACCTACAAAATTTTGGATGATGAATTGCATGGATGCCATGTATTCTACCGTGCAGGGATGTATGGGCAACGTAGAATTTTACTTGAATTAAATTATACCGAAAAAACAT
>NW_016162156.1:0-246 GCF_001687245.7 Rhagoletis zephyria | reverse complement strand
GTTTGCACATTTTTCGGTCCGAAATTGTAAAATTTTTGTCCATGACGCCCCACGATTTTTGTACAGGTGAGTCAATGTGCCTTGAACACCATTTGTATAATTGCAAAAAAATTATTCTATTTACTTTTGAATATTAAAAATTTCTAAACTTCAAAGCGTTAAAAATTTAACAAAAATTACAAATTATATGAAGATTAGCCATATTTTCGTATATTCCCTCGCAACAGGAAGAAGAGCAGATTTTAT
>NW_016162155.1:44651-45323 GCF_001687245.7 Rhagoletis zephyria | reverse complement strand
AAAAAAAAAGTTTGCCATTTTTAGCCGATTTTGCTATTTGCCTTATTTTTTAAACAAACTTTTTTTTGCTGAGAACTTATTTAAATACCAAAAACCGAAGGAAGCAACTCTGAAATACGTCAAAATGAAAATAAAAGAGCACAAATTTCTATGTCAAGCAAAACTCTTTGGGAAGACAATAGGTTTGTTCGTAGAAAATCTAGCGGGATATATCACTCGATATATCAAGTAGTAAGAAAAAATGCTCCCAAATTCTCTCAAGTAAAGAACGCAAATTTGCAGGAATTTTCAAGTTTCCCGGCCACCTAGTGTCCACGGTTGCAGTTCAAACATAAGACATTTTTATAGAATTTTTAAAAATCTTTCAGGAGAGGAAAAACAGGATCTACATGTATATTTTTTGTTAGTCCGGTTTTTTTTCAAATACGTTTCAATTCCTTTGTAGTAGTAACTGTCGGGTGTCCTCCCAGCAAACATTTGGAGTCATAAATGAGTCTTTAAGGAGTCCTATTTCGGAGCTATTACGCTCATAATGAGCTCATTTAAGAGTCCGATATGAGTGTGTTTCCCTTCCTACGAATGTCGACTTATATGAGCTTAAATTCATACATCAAATGAGCCTCAATATGAGTCATATTGGACTCTTATTGGCCTCATATACGGCTCATTTTG
>NW_016162155.1:0-36134 GCF_001687245.7 Rhagoletis zephyria | reverse complement strand
TTGGAGAAATACGAAATCTTCGATAAATCAGTAAATATTAAAGCCAATTTATTCAAAATTGATGCTTGCAACAACTCCTTACCAGGAAATACGTCTATAATAAAATTTTGAAAAATGGGCGTGGCACCGCCCACTTATGATCACATATATGTATCTCGGTAACCGTTCTACCAATTTGTACCAAACTCGGTATTTTTATTGTGCTTGCTACATAAAAGCAAAACGATGAAAATTATTGAAATCGGACTAAAATTATGGCTTTTCATATAACGGTAAATTTTAGAAATGCTTTAAACGTCAATATTTTGAAATTTAAGGACGCTAATTTACTCAAAATTGATACACCCCGGCTTACCGTGTAGCGGTAGCTTTCGGAAAGGTGAAAATCATATATTTAATATTTGCGCCGGGTATTTAATGTTCGGCTCCGCCCGAACTTAGACTTTCTTACTTGTTTGTTTTCTAATTATTTTCAATTTCTGTATAAACAAGTTTAGATATAAATTTCAAATCTTTATTGTTTTTATATTGGCACAAGGTGCTGGCTCATGACTTGGCTCATATATGAATCCTAAAAGATTCATATAAGAGTAAAAATTTTTTGGTTTTTGAAACTCATATTTCTTACCTACCTAGGACACCTTTCGGACTCATATATTCTGAACGCTCAGAATATGTTTGCGGGGCTATATCGATTCTGGTTGAGATTGTATTGCGATTACGAATACAGTTTTTTTTTAGCCGAGGACCATTCAAAACATTGGAATTAACTAAATTAATTAAGTAACCAAGTATTTGGTTACATTTTTCATTTTAAAATCGCTCTAGTGCGTAAATTTTTAAATGTAACGAGCTTGTTTATTCAAATTATCGTCGAAAAAAAAATCCTACCATGTGGCACAATCATATGTTTTTCCTAATTGCAATTTCTTGCTGGACAATTTTTTTCTAGCTTGAATTTGCAACTTCTCTCCAAGAACTAGTCTTTCTACTTGTGATTTATTTAAATAAAACATGTGAAATTTAGCTGAAACAGTTTAGCCGTTTATAGCCGGTTTTTTTGCCAATTTAGCCGGTTGGTTCAAAAAGTTCTGCCAACACTGCTTTTCTTGTTCTCTCTCCGCTCAGCATACATATCATAATTTAAAGTACAAAACCGCGTATCGTCATTCTGCAAAACCGCGTAACTGATATTGGCTGCCAAAAATTGGATTTGCTCACACAAGCTCTTTGCTCAATCCTAATCCATTCGTCCTGAAATATACTAGTCAGAAATGCGATTGCTTTATATATTTTGAAATATGAGTGTTTTTACGCTCTAGAAAATAATTTCTACAAATTCACATACGAGGTTTTGCATTTTGCTGATACGCGGTTTTGCATTTTGTTGATACGCGGCTTTGCACTTCAAACGACGATATGTACATGCGCCGTTCGTGAGTACAAGAGCATGTACGTATGTATGTATGAATGTGTTGTCCTCTATAGATTACATTTATTGCGCGTGCTAAGTTTTGGCCTGCTGGTATTATTTGTAAGTACGAACATTTTTAAACTATATGTAATCAAATATAAAGTATTCATTTTTACTATGCATTATTTCCCTCGGTGTATATATTCCTAAATTTAGTATTTCTTTTCGGAATACAATCTGTGGTTCTGCTTCATCTGTCGCTGGGTTTACGTTAAAGTCATGAATACATACAACATACCATCTTTTGTTTGCAAAATTGGAAGCTAAATTTATTTGTGCGGCATTCTCGTCTTCTCTTTGTGCAATCTTGTATTAGCTCTGATCCAGTACTCAATGAACTTACAGGTTTTTACACGAACTTGCAGGAAGTTACAGGGAAATAGATCCCGTACTCCAAAATCATGTAAATGAGAGCGATTTTTGGAGAGTTGTGTAGAGAATGAAGTTGCAAGATTTTACCCGATGCTTTTCTTGTGCCCGTACTTTTTGCTGTTACTTTTTACTCTCACTTCAGAGAGTCATTTTGCTGTTTGAACTTTTTACAGGATTAAACACGAAAAGTGTGGGATCAGAGCTATTATATCATTCATACATATGTATATATACATATATATGAACATGTATGTTAATCAGTTATCAACGGACCCAGCTAAAATGATTTCAATATTTTTTAAAATTTCGACTTGCTTTTTTATCAATAGACTACTAAACCTATGCCTAAAACCATGCTATGAATATCAAAACCACTTCACCAAATGAGTTCATACAAACATAAGTATGTGTGCACTAGGGATGTTAATTTTTTCGATTTTTGCTATCGCGGGATTTTCGGGATGTCGTTGGTTTAATCCAGGGATCAGTACCGGGATTTAGATATTTATTATTTTTCAATGACATGAAAAAATTGCATCAATATGGTTTGAGAAGCTCTCCCATGATACAAAAAAGAAGGCAGTTTCATTACTACTATTTTTTGATTATAAAAGCAGATTTTTAACATTTTTCCAGATACGAACATTGACATTTTTTGAGAGGGGAGATTTTCTTTTAAATATTTGGGATTTAATAAAAGAGTAAAATTTACATACAAACAATAGCAAGCTCATGTGTTCGATAACCAAATTTGAACGTTTTTCTCAAGCGTTTTAAGGATCCTTTGAATAATATCGATGGGCAGAGATGAAGTAATAAAAGAAAATCCAGTTTTGAAACATTTATTTATTAAAAAGCTTTTTTCATTTTATTTTAAACAAAATAAATAAATTTACATAGCACAACTCCTTTTTTTTAATAGTTCGAAGAAGATGTATTGATAGATATTTCGTCATTAAAGCATAGTCCGAAACAGGCTTCGGAGAAGGTTGTATGCGCTCATTGCCTCATAATTAAAGGAGTCACAATTCAGAATTCTCCCGAAGTGACGTATCTAGAAGTAATTCAGGATACAAAACTGTCGTGTAAATCTAACGTGGAACACAAAACATCTAAAGAATTGGCAGCATTTGGGCAATGTCACCATAGGGAATCCTCTGGATTTATACCTCTATGATCAGACCCATAATTATCTATGCGTCAGTGGTATAGTGGAGCAGATTCTCAATCAAGAGCGTGGTAAGGCTGCTTGCTAAACTTGAAATAACTACTGCCGTGTGCTGTCCTCAAGCTTTCTATACAATACGTGACGCTGCTCTTGATGCACTGCTGCACTTACCGTGACTTTGTGTCTTCATACGTGGGAAAGCTTTAAAGGCCACCTGCAGACTAAACAGAAACGGATGCTGGTATAACACTGAGTGGGGCAAGGCGGAAATTGCTAGCGGCCGATTTCTGAGCACTTGTGTCTTTTCAATCCCACAGGATAGTACCTTTACCTTTGTTGAAGACATTCTAAAATGTTTAGTTCCCTGCTTCTGAATGCTGGTTTAATACCAGCACTGAGCCCGGAATCCCACATAATCGAATCTTCAATGATGGCTCCAACACTGACTCTCTCTTGGACTTTTCTGTGGGGAAGTATGCTTCGGCTGAGGTATTTGCAGTGACAGCCAAACTGCACTACTTAATTCCAAACTCTGGGTGCCAGTTCAACTCCTATCGTCCATAAGTAACTATAATATCTATCATAGCATGAAGCACCGGAATTAAAGCCTTACCTTTGCAAAGCACATCCAAATCCTTTTCGGTGATTGGCTTTCGAATAAACTAATTTAATAATAGCTAATTTTTGCGGTGGACAACATATTTACCGGTTCTTTATTTCAAAGAAAAAGTCGGTTGGTTGTTTTTTCAAATACGGCGATGTATGAATTTAAATTTTCGTTATTGCTCAGATCGAAGAGAAATTTTCTTTTAATTTTCAAAATATTTTTTTTTTTTACAGTAAATAAATGATTATTGAGGATTAGGTATGGCAGCACGAAATGTCACAATCTGCTTAATTGTCAGGTAGTTAATATGGCGCCCGAAAAGTGACAATGAAACTACCTTCTTTTTTGTATCATGAGCTCTCCTACCATACAATAAATAATAAGTAAATGGGTTTGGAACGTACTTTTTTATTTAAAGTGAAAATTATTTCGTAGGTAATAAAACGACAAATTTGTTTTCTGGTTGAAAGAAGTTCATAATTCTAGTGGCAGAAATAAAAGAAGCGCCTTAATTCGACCAGTTTTGTGTATATTCCTTTTGTTTATCCAAAATTTACATTATTTTATCTACTTCATATTATTTAAGTCTACTTCATATTTCACATAATTAACTGCATATGTATAAATGGGCATTTCTCCGACGTCATGATTTTTTTAAAAAGACTTTATCGAGCCCTAACCGGATGCGGAAATATTCCTAGAGCATCTAGATGCATTTCTGCATCAAAACGAAAATTTTGAAAAAAATTTCGCTTACGTTATTTTGGCGGTTAGGGCTCGTTATAAAATCAAAGATATGGTTAATTTCAAAATGTATTTAAAAAAATTCAGTGCAATGTAAAACAAAAGTATGGGTACCAAATGAAATAATTTTTCAGGGTTCACAAGGACGAATGGGAATTGAAAATGCCCCTTTAATCTATTTTATTTTTTTAAGCTAAGTTAAAGTTAGTCCTTAACATATAATTTTTTCAAAAATGCGAACAGAATCTACAGAAGCTTCTCTTTCATTTGATACCCATTCTGGTTTCTTAAGTTTATTGCAGCGAAATTTTTAAATAATTTTTTGAATTACTCATATCTTTCAAATTTCAAAGTTCTTTTTAAAAATCCTGACGTCAGAGAGAAGAATTAAGAACGAAATTTTACTATATTTGGCCCTTGGTTTGGCGGATATATCGATTTTTTTTTTGTGTGCAAAATTGCCTGCAGCAAGGTAGTGTATGTATATTGAGCTACACATTTATAAAAAAAATGTTAAATATTAAATAACCAAAAGAAATATAGCCAAAACTGGTCAATATAAAACGTTTCTATTATTGCCACCAGTGTAAATTACAAATCCCGAAAATCCCGGGATTCTAGGCAAATAATCCCGGGATTTTCGAGACTTAAAAAAGACTGGGATCCCGGGATTAACATTCCAAGTGTGCACATAGGTATGCATGCGCGAAGTTTGCATGATCGGAAGTAATAGTAAATTGTGCCGCATTTCCTCTTACTCTGCATATAGCCTTTCGAAATTTTCTGCTGGGCTATGCGTTACAGCTGCGCAAATTTTACCCCTACCGAAACCAAAGATGTATACACATCAAACTTTTTTTTGACATAGCACAATTTTTTCCATAAGTTATCACTTGTCGACCTAATTGAAGTACATTATAACCCGTGTAACTAATACTCTCTACTCTATTTAAACCATATTTTTTAAATTATTTCCTACTATCCCGGTCAAGTTAAATTTTTAAGGTTGCAGTAACTCGCATAAAGCTGAAAATTGGTACGAATGTTCCGAACGTCATTAAAAAGGAAATGTAAAATGTCCTTATCGATCCCAGTTCTGTAAAAAAAAATTATTCAAGGTCAAAGGTCACATAAATTCACTTACCATTCTTTATCTAAACCGTAAGGGTTATCATAAAAATAGGTTAGACAAAAGTGTAGATCATGCAATTATCTCGGTATGACACTTTTGTTCCTATTTTGTCACCATTTCTGGGATATAACGACTCGATCGACATCCATTTTGTAATAATTCATTTAGCTTATAGAATACTTTGAATTGAAGTTATTTTTTTTTTAACAGGCGGTAGTATAAAAAATTTAGACTGAATGGCCGGTGCCACAGGCCATTTTTCAATAACCCACATTTTTTCCATGAATATAGTATTGATTTCATATATCTCCCTACCAAGTTCCAGTATTCTAACACAAATACTTCCAGAGATATGCAGTATGAAAAATTCCGTTTGTATGGGAAGTGCACCGCCCCTTTGTGTAATCGAGATAAAGGATATCCTATCTTTTAAGTTAGCCTAAATGAAACCAACAATTCGCGTTTATATCAGTAAGGATTATCCAGTACTGACCATTAAAATAATTTTTAGAAGTGTGCATTTTTTACACTTACCTGGTTTATACCGACACATAAAGCGCTTTGACCCAGTTCGCTGTGATTCAAAACGGATGCATAAACTAAATTTCAAAACGCGTTGAACTTGAAAAGTGTATTGACTTCAATTTGTTTTCAAATCGGTTTTTTGTTTCTCACATCAGTTAGAAAACAAGTATAAACGCATCACTCATTTGACGTGAAGTGAAAATGGGCTGGTTTTCTTTATACAGCCCGTTTGTTTCCATTTAGATCAACCGCGCAAATTATTTATTAAAAAAATGTCGTATAAAAACTGCAGATTTTGTTTACTTTTGAATACGACTTTATCGAGTGCGCTATAAAGACAGGGGTATAAATGCTGTAACTGTCCCAAATACACAAATACAAAATATTACACCAGTGCTTATGAATTTTTTACATTTGATTGGTTGTGCTCAACGAAAAAACAAAATTAAGTAAAAAATTACGCACTGATCACTTGTTTTCTCAAGAAGATTTTTCAGCAATGAGTAGCAAATTGTCCTTTAACCAAGGATTCCCCTTCTGAAGAAGTAAAAAATATATTTTTTACCCATAAATGTAAAATAAGTACCGCTCAACTACTACCGCAAGAAAATTCCCTTTTTTTTATAAAATACGCGAAATTCAGTTACAGTTGTGAGCAGTCTTTTTTCTCGCATTTGGTAACTGGCACATTTGTTTAATACCTGTCATTTTATTCGTCAGAACCTACAAATAAATGTCTGAAACCCCCGAGCTTTGGGTCTGACCGCTCAAGAATTATACCTTAATAAAAAGTAGATTTTTGAAAAATAATAATTCAAACACTGGTAAATCTACAAACCCGTATTTTCTGGACTAAAATGACAAGTCGCGACCTCTGAATGATTTTTAAAAAATCTTTAAAAATAGGCAATAATGTTTCTCATAAAAAGGAAGGAAATTAGGGGTAGGGTCTTAAGATTGTGTTCCTATATATATGTATTCTCAAAACTGAACAAAATTAAACATCAATTCATAGCCTTTGTAGAACTTATTAAATAATATTGACAGAAAACTCCCGGCTGTAAAAATTTTAATTTTTGGATGAGCACCTTTTTTTACTAATTTTATAGTTTCTATAAATGGTCAAGTTTAGAAGCTTGGAAGAGTATGAAGGCGGTCACCAAACTCATTTAGATTCTATAATTCTAGATATTTGACTAAAGATTGCGTTCAAATTTAAAAGCGCTTAAAAATTTTAAAGGGGTAAAAGCAAATTTTTGGGGCAATTTAAAATAAATAAATAAAATAAAAAAAAAAAAACTTTTTAATATTTCACGTTTTTATAAATGGACTATAAAACGTAGAAAATAATATTTCTCAGTCCCATAGAATTTGTTTTGATAACTTTTGATTTTGAAATTTTACCAAAAGTCATTTAAAACAATTTATGAGATTGAAAACGAAAAACGTGGAGCGCCCCCGTTTTACCAGATTGGCTCCGGTTTTCGAGATAACGGTACTTGAAAATTTGATTAAATTTTAACTATTTTATAAATAACTCCCTCAGTTTTGAAGTTATTTTACTAAAATTTTGTACATCACGGTTTTTTAATATTACCTTAATTATTCCTTAAAATTATCGAAATGGATTCACTTTAACTATATCTCCAATACAACTGATTACTCAGATATGTGTTTTGCGCTATAACTCTAACTTCATATCTGAATAATGAATTGTATGCGTGCTATATCTTAAAGTGAACCTATACTAAATTTTTATCTGCTTAATTGGAGGAGTTATAACGCAAAACAATTTCTCTGAACAATCAGTTGTATGTGAGCTAGATGTAAGAGTGAACCGATTTCGATGATTTCAAGAGATAGTGAAGGGAATATTAAAATACAAGCGTGTGCAAAATTTTAGTAAAATATCTTCAAAACTGCGGGAGTTTTTGTTTATAAAATAGTTAAAATTTAAACAAAGTTTCAAGTACCGCTATCTCCAAAAGTGGAGCCAATCGGGCAAAACTGGGGACGCCATTGAATTTAGAAAGCTCCTATTAAGTAAGAGCAACTATCAGAACCTTTGTCGAAAAGAATTTGATTTCATACCACGCTCGAAGTACTCTGACTACAAAAAGGAGCATAATTAAAAGTACTAAATCAGGGTTTTTACCAGGGACCGTAACAGTTACAACTTTTATTAAAAAAATCACTCTTTAACAATTATTTTTTGATTTTTATTTAATTACTCTTTAAATAACCGTTATTTCTGACTTTTATTTTATAAATCGAAAATAACAATTAATTTTGATTTTTATTTAAATAATCTGCAAATAACAGTTATTTTTGATTTTTAAATTATATGTCTTAAATAACAGTTATCGAAGACTTTTATTTATAAAAGTCATAAATAAAAATCAGTCACTGATCTTTATTTTTTCAATCATACTTATAAAAGTCATTTGAATAAGTCGTAGTAAACTTTTGTTTTCCAACACCTTCTTAACTGCGAAAAATGTTAATGACTTTTATACGATTGATTTAAAAAATAAAAGTCGGTTACTGATTTATATTAATGACTTTTAAAAGTAAAAGTCACTGACTGATTTTTATTGATGACTTTTATAAATAAAACTCTTCAATAACTGTTATCTAAGCCATATAATATACAAATCAAAAATAATTGTTATTTTGGATTTCTAATATAAAAATCAAATATAACTGTTATTTTTTTATATTTTGCATAAAAATTGCAAATAAAAATTTCTTTTCAAATTTGAGTCTCGGTGCAAAACGAAAACGATTGGTATGTTTCACTTAGTTGTAGAACATTTCCTTCATAGCGAATTTTTCCATGACAGTTTTCATCAATAACTGTTATGTTCGGTCCCTGGTTTTTACACGTTATAGAGAACATTTTTGTGAAACATTTTACAGATATATGTAAAGTTATAAGGACTAGTAGTTATAAAAATATTTAGATCATTTCGACGTATTTTCCAAATATGCCTTCAATTAAGATGTTTTTGGAATAAAAATTACGCCCAAGATCGCAGAATATTTTATCTTTAAAAGTTGGTTTATTCTGAAAGCACACTTCTTGTTAAGGTATCAAGGTATTCGTAATTGTTTGTAGAATACAATACATACTTAAAAAGTTCTTAAAATTAAATGCTTAAAAACTATACGCGATAAACCGAAAATTTGGAAAATTGTGAAATGTGGAGTTACTGACTTTGAGTTACTTGCCATTTCGTTATTTTTTAATGCACACTTTTCTTACCTACTACAAATGAAGTGTACACATAAGTGCTAAATGCCCATTAAATTTCAAATCAGAATATGGTGTGCTTCAAAAGTTATGACATAATGAGTTGTGCCCCTCTTAAAAATTACATAAAACATTCACTTTTTTCATTATTTATTTATTTTTTTAATTTAAACATCTATAATTCAAAAGTTATGCAGCAAATTGATCCAAATTTTGAGGCTTCAAGTATACGTCAATGAATTATATCCCAAAGCAACCAGCTTGATATAGTTTACAACAGTGAAAATAATGCTAAATAACACAAAGGTTACCTGTTTTTCGATTAATTTCATTTAAAGAAATGGTGTGTCGTCTATTTCCGCTGTAGCGTATGTAGTGCATATTTTTAGGCGCAATATTTAACTACTTCTGCTGAGGAGACATCTACATCTAGAGTCTAATTGTATTCTTTGATATGATATCTACCGGCGAGGTTGATGTCTAGATTTTTACGGGATCTTTGCAAAGCAAAGGTTTTGTAGCTACAAATGGTATATAAACGAGTTTGTAAAAGAGGGCGTGGCACATCCCATAGCCGTGGAATTTTTTATCATCTGTAGCTTCGGAACCATAAGTCACACGAACTTGAAGTTTGGTATGCAGACATTTTAATGGTAGGTACTTATAGGAGGGAATATATAAACGAGTTTGTAAAAGGGGACGTGGCACATCTCATAGGCGTTGAATTTTTTATCAACTATAACTTCGGAACCATAAGTCACACGACCTTGAAATTTGGTATGCAGGCATGTCTATGGTAGGCACTTATAGTATGGCATATATAAATGAGTTTGTAGAATGGGGCGTGGCACATCCCATAGGCGTGGAATTTTTTATCAGCTATAACTTCGGAACCATAAGCCCCAAGAACTTGAAATTTGGTATGCAGGCATGTCTATGGTAGGCGCTTATAGTATGTCATATATAAATGAGTTCGTAAAAGGCGGCGTGGCACATCCCATAGGCGTTGAATTTTTTATCAGCTATATCTACGGAACCATAAGTCACACGAACTTGAAATTTGGTATGCAGACATGTCAATGGTAGGTGCTTATAGGAGGGTATATATAAACGAGTTTGTAAAAGGAGGCGTGGCATATCCCATAGGCGTGGAATTTTTTATCTATATCTACAGGCGCATTCCGTAGGCGCTTATATGAGGGTATATAGAAATGAGTTTGCAACAGGGGGCGTGGGGCATCCTATAGGCGTGGAATAATTTATCAGCTATAACTTCGGAACCACGAACCTGAAATTTGGTATGCAGACATATCAATGGTAGGTGTTTATAGGAGGGTATATATAAACGAGGTTGTGAAAGGGGGCGTGGCTTATCCCATATTCGTTGAAAGGTTTATCAGCTATAACTTCGGAACCATATGTCGCATCAACTTTAAATTTTGTATGCAGTTATATGCATATGTGGTAGGTGCTTATAATAAGGTCTATATAAATGAGTTTGTAAAAGGGGGCGTGTTGCATCCCATAGGCGTGGATTTTTTTATCATCTATAACTTCGGAACCATAAGTCCCTCGAACTTGAAATTTAATATGCAGACATAGCAATGGTAGGTGCTTATGGGAGGGTATATATAAACGAGTTTGTAAAAGGGGGCGTGGCACATCCCACAGGCGCGGAATATTTTTGTTTCGGAACCATAAGTCCCACGACCTTGAAATTTGGTATGCAGGCATGTCTATGGTAGCCGCTTATAGTATGGCATATATAAATGAGTGTGTAAAAGGGCGCGTGGCACATCCCATAGGCGTGGAATTTTTTATCAGCTATAACTTTGGAACCATAAGCCTCAAGAGCTTGAAATTTGGTATGCAGGCATGTCTATGGTAGGCGCTTATAGTATGGCATATATAAATGAGTTTGTAAAAGGGGGCGTGGCACATCCCATAGGCGTTGAATTTTTTATCATCTATAACTTCGGAACCATAAGTCGCACGAACTTGAAATTTGGTATGCAGGTGTAGCTATGGTAGGTGCTTATAAAAAGATAAATATAAATAAGTTTGTAAAAGATGGCGTGGCAAATCCCATAGGCGTGAAAATTTGTATCAACTATAACTTCAAAACCATAAGTCACATGAAATTTAAATTTGGTATGCAGACATATCTATGGTAGGAGCTTATAGGAAGGTATATATAAACGAGTTTATAAATGGGGACGTGGCACATCCCGTAGTCGTGGAATTTTTAATCAGCCATAAATTGGGAACCATAAGTCACATGAAGTTGAAATTAGGTAGTTATACATAGGTATCTATGGGAGGTGTTCAGAGTAAAGTATATATAAATGAGTTTGTAAAAGGGGGATACACATATATATATTCATCTATTAGATAACTCGGATATTTAAAACTGTGTTTTTTTTTTTGAAATCTTACCGTCTTTAGATTATTTTGAAATGGAAAGATTAAATAATTTTTTAACCTCGCGATGCTGTTAAACGAAAAAGGTTCGTTCATAATGAATAAAACCCCTTCCGAATTAAGCATTATACTAGAAAAGTGCAGCTAAATAAAACAGCTAATCGAATAGGCAGCTAAACGGAATGTACCGTAGTAAAATAATTTTTATTTAGAAATTTGATCGTTACCTAATCTATCTAATATTAATAATGGAACAAAATTTGTAGTACAAGTGATGATCAATATATATTAGTTATAGCACGCTAAAGCCAAAAGTATGGCTCCTAAGGATGCCTTAATGTTAACAAAGAAAATAGTTTGTCTCCTTTAAATTATGCTGAACTGAATATTTGTATTACTGTTTTATATTTTGATTTGTTTACCCCGAACGACGTCGGGTGCTCTGCTAGTCTATATATATAAATGTGAATGTCTGTTTATTACCTTATAACTTCTGAACCGCGGCACGGAATCGCACGAAGCTTTGCACACTTATTTGCTTTTACCCCGGGAAGGTTATAGGCATAGAGAAAAATAGGCAGCACTGGAAAATAGGGCGTGGCACCTCCTATACTAACTAAAATTTTCATGTTATATATCTCTTGAAATATTTGTGGTAGAGCATTGGAACTTGCTGTCGAGATAAATAAAATTAATTCCATACTCATGGGAAAAAATTTGCGGTATTGGAAAAGGGGCGTGGCACCTCCCATAGGCATGAACTATTTAATCAGCTCTAACTTCGGAACCGCAAGTCACATGAACTTGAAATTTGGTATGCAAACATATCTATGGTAGATGCTTATCTTAAGGTATATATAAATGAGTTTGTAAAAGGGGGCGTGGCAGATAAAATAGGCGTGGAATTTTTAGTCAGTCATAACTTCGGAATCATAAGTCACATGAACTTGAAATGTGGTATGCGGACATATCTATGGTAGGTGCTTATAGTAAGGTATATATATATAAATGAGACTGTGAAAGGGGGCGGCAAATCCCAAAGGCGTGGAATATTTTACCAGTTATAACTTCGGAACCATAAGTCACATAAACATGACATTTAGTATGCAGACATATCTGTAAAAGGGAACGTGGATCGTCTCATAGGCGTGGAATTTTTATTCAGCCATAACTTCTGAAAAGTCACATAAACTTGAAATTTGGTATGCAGACATATCTATGGTACATAGGTGCTTATAGTAAGGTATGTTTATATAAATGAGTTTGTAAAAGGGGCGTAGCACGTAACATAGGCTTGGAATTTTTTATCAGCCATAACTTCGGAACCACAAGTCACATGACCCCTTCGACGTGGGGTAAAACCCGCGGGTAAAAGCTAGTTTTAAATATTTATTAGATCTAACGTGTGCTTTGCTATTAATCCAAATACAAGTAACTTTGAACTTATTCTATTTAATTGTCTTTTAAATGAAAGCCATTCATAATTTTAATAGATATTTTTCATTCTTGGCTTTCATTTCTGATTAACATTTCAAAAACCACAGAAGTCACATTTTTCAAACATACTTTTTTTTGCTGCAAACGCTTCCTTAAATTTAGATGCGTATACTGGGTAATAACCACATATGTCAATATTTTCCTTCTATTCAAATAGACGTGCATTGCTTAAATAACATAAGTCAGTGACTTAAGTGGTCTTTGCATGCACTTGTAGATGGCGGTATTAACTATATTCTGAGTTTTTCATTGATTTACGTCTCAGAACATTAGATTGGTTTAGTTTCGGACTCCAGCTCAGCATTTGCAAAGAGCTGAACACTGAAGATGTTTTGGACTTTAAAAAATACAAACAAACCTGTTTGTCGACTAAATTTTACGGAAAAAGTGACCCAAAAGAACAAAAAATAAATAAATAAATCATTCGCGCCTTCGACATACATATGTACCTATGAGTTTTCATTATGATTCAATTAAAAAAGGTACTATCATAGCCGAGGAATTTATTGATGGATGCATTAAGCATTAATAATAATAATAATAGATTGGCGCTTACACATATGGGTGTTTCCTGCGTTGCGGACGTACCGTTTGGAGAAATTTTTTTCATTATAAAAACTATAGTAGGCTCTGAATGAACACAAATTTTTTATCAAGAGTAGTCATCATCAATACCTATCTGAAATCAATAAAAATATTTTCCACCAACGTTATGTAGTAAGTGAATAGCGATTAAAAGTTCCCGTTTGGACGTTCCCAAAATGGAACTCGTATCGAAGATGACTGATGGTTTTTGCTAAATTCTGCGAATTTTTAACGGTACAAAAAAATGATGTATGAATTGTTGTTGCAAGAATAATAAGCAGCCATAACCATTGCGTCAATTTAAACTTCCTAACGCTGGTTAGTAGCTGCCAAAAACTGTTCGAAGTTTTTCGGACGTTCACGTTCGGCCGTTCCGATTTTTTCCAATGGATAAAATTTTTTGTTTAAGAATTTAAACACACTCGTTTTTTTAATGCAACTATGGGTTTTTATTGTAAATAAATCTACATCTATATGAAGGCCTTAATTACCGTTCGTACAAGCAGACGTACATATCGACGCCTCCAAACCATACTATGCTAAGTCTTACTAAGTCTAAGCTGACATAGCATAGAATGGTTTGGAGGCGTCGATATGTACTATCTCTATTTACTGCTACTCACAAAATTGAGTATACGGTTTTTTTTTTTAATATTGGCTTGTTTTACATGCTAAATTTTTTTTACTTTTGTTTTGTATTGAAATATGGCTTATATTTTAGCAAATCCAAATATGAAGCTGT
Organism: Rhagoletis zephyria; assembly: GCF_001687245.7. Lineage (NCBI taxonomy): Eukaryota > Metazoa > Arthropoda > Insecta > Diptera > Tephritidae > Rhagoletis > Rhagoletis zephyria. Next base: position 21,614 of record NW_016162155.1, on the reverse strand, counting down.
GTATGAAAATTATGAAAAATCTGAAAAGCAAACTTTTTAATACGAATTTCTAAAAAATCAGGTACGCAGTTTTATAGTCTATTCAGTTTTGGTACAATAATGGGAAAATTTCAAATGTATAAACAATTCTCAAAAATCATCTCGAATTTTTAGACATTTGAAATTTGCACATTATTATACTAAAACTGAATGGACTATACAACTACATACATAGCTAATTTTTTTAAGAGATTCTTGTTAAAAAATTTGCAATTTTGCTGAAAGTTTGCCCATTTTTCATAATTTTCGTACACAGTTTCATACTTGCATTTAAATGGGGTTTGCTAAAATATACGATCGATAATCCTATAGCTTTCTGAAAAAATTTTATGCGACTGGCAAGAGTAACCAAAACCAGCTTTTATATTAAAATTTTGGCAAATGAAGTAAACGTTACGACTCTTTTTTTTACATGTAAAGTATATTTTGCGTCGGAACGCTTGAAAAAAGCACAATTTGTAATATAACTTTGGACCGTTCCTAATATATTTTTACGTTGTTTTTGTTGTAAGGCTGTGCTAAATTTTCGTGCTACAATTATGAAGGATTTCTGGAAGGTATGGTTTTTCCGAAAAAAAAAAATAATTAAAAGTTTAGTTGGAAAGCCGCAAATATCTTGAAATGGAATGGACCAATTAGTTCAATATTTTGGTGGATGAAAGACAAAACATGTAGTTATCGATTGGCATCTATAAACTTTGTCCAGGCAAAATTCTATTTTTTTTGGTCTTGGTTGACACTTTTCAGGAAACACCCATATGTTAGTGTTTGGCCGAGCTTCTCCTCCAATTTGTGGTGTGCGCATTGATGTTGTCACCAGCGTTGCCACTAACAATTTTTTTCCCAAATGCGACCAAAATCGTTTACAACCTACCAAATAAATTTCAATTACAAAAAGGCATTCTGAAATCATACGATTCATTTATTTAAAATTAACTACACAGTTTTCATTTATTTCTGTGCAATTCTAATTGTGTGACTTATTTGGTTTTTGAATTTACCGATTTATTTATTTATTTATTAAGAACCGTTTTTTTCAAATAACTCGAAAGCCTGTTTTGAAGTTGAGAACATTATTTCTGTCACAAAGTTTATTATGGCCCTATTACGTAAGGCAACTGACCAAATAACACTTGCCTGGAAAATTTAATTAAAACATTAATAAAAAAAACCTTAAAAAAGAAAAGGCCTATCTCATTTTATTTCCAAATCCAGCCTTGCTCAAAAGGCGTTAGATTCTTCACTGAACACCTATTACCTTGTTTATACTTAAGAAAAAACCGCATTAACAAAAAACCGATTTGATTCAACACATATTTATTTCTAGCGTTTATTCCTCAGTCTTTATAGCGCACTCGATTAAACCGTATTGAAAGGTAAACAAACTCCATTAGTCTTATTCGATATCTATATAATAATAAATTTGCGCCGTGGACCGAAATAGAAGCGAACAGTAATTCAAGTTTGTTATAATAATAAATACTATTAAAAACGGGATGGAGAAGGAAAAAATATCCAAGTTTGAATTCGCGTTAAGTGAATTATTCGTTTATACACCGATGTGAGAAATAAAAAACCGATTTGAAAACAAATTCGAGTCAGTACACTTTTCGATTTCAACGCGTATTGAAATTTTGTTTATGCATCTGTTTTGAATCACACCGAACTGAGTCACAGCGCTTTATGTGCCGGTGTAAACAAGGTATAAGTAATATAATTCTAAAAAATTACTGTTTATTAATTTCAGTGTTTATAAAGTTTCTTAATTTTTCGGTAAAGACACCAATATGCGCATACATACACGTGTTAGATAAGGCACACTAAATAACAGCCCGATTCTGTAAACTTGATATAATCCTCATGTTTAAATTTGTACATTTTTTTTATTTATTAAGAATTAGGATTCTAACCAAGGCGAATTTATATAAGGTGGTGTTGTTTCATCAGCTGTGAGTAGCGTTTGATTGTCAAAATTTTGTATTTCGTTAGCGAGTGAGTGAAAACGTGAGAGTGTTTGTATTTTCTGTCGCCCTTTTTCATTCGGGGAAGAATAGCTGAAATTTGACAATGGCCCGCTGAAAGCAAAAACAAAATACAAGTAATTGTTGTATTTGTTGAATCGATACCACGTATGTATCGCCTTGATTTTAACACAGAAATCAAAGTCTCTTTTCTTGATAAATTATCAGAGATGAAAATTATATTTCAGTGTTAGATACTGACAATATTACAATAAAACATAACATATAAAATTTGAACTTAACATCTAAAACTTATAAAATTATTCATAAACTGTAAGATTAAAGAGAATAAAGAAAAATACAGTAATACAGCAATTAGAGTTGAGGTGACTGACGCGAGCTAAATAGTTACAATCTTTGTTAGTCAGCATAGTGTCTAAGTAATAACATAATAATAATAAAGTGCAATGTATCCTAAATAGCCCTTAGTTTAAGGGGTAATTAGTTCCATAGGCGAACAGTATAGACAAAAAACTGACGCTCAGATATGACAGAATTGAATTTCAGGTGCAAAAGCTGTTTGTTTAGGTTTTTGAGTAGGTTAAGGGGAGCTCCGGGTGCGCCTGAGGAATTTAATAAATAAAACACCGAGGCTTGTAATTGAAATTAAAAACGAGTTCATATAATTTATTAAGATTATTTCATGTCGATACAATATCGGTATTTGAGAAATAAAAATTGCCCGAGTGACTTTTTCGAAATAGGGCGAGCTATGCGGTGCGGCGGCGTTGATGATTAAAGAGTAACTAACTATTTATTTATGTATACAACTGCAATGTCAACTAAAACAAATCAATTAATTCACAATAGTATACACAAAGAGTTGCCAGCCGCACGCAGATTAACAAAAGGGATTTAAACTAGGCTTACAATTCTAAGAGATTGAGGCTCATGTCCTCAACATGCCGGCCCGCCTGCACCGGTGCGAGGAAAAGTAAGTCCTGTTGGTTGGTTATACGGTTGGGGAGCGCTGTTCGTCTACGGCTGATAGTGGGTGAATCATCTCGGCGGTGGCGTTCAGATGCGGCGAGGTGGAGTGGTGCAACATCGTATAGTGGGTACGTCTGGTTTTCCAGCGGTCTGACCCACGACTGGAATTGCGAAACATCTTAGTTAGCCCGTGAAAGAGAGTCGTAAAATGAATTAGTTGGGAAGCATAAGTGAAGTGAATTGAACGAAATATGCGTTTGGGAGAGTTATTGCGTGAAAGTATGAGTGAGCTTGGAGAAGGCGTATATAATCGCTGATAGGTTCGAGGTTTAGTTGTGGGATATGCTTCGGGCAAAGGAGTAAGGCCGCCAATCGTAGAGTTTAGCTTCCGCTCATTCAGGATGAATCGCTAGTGATTCATTAAGTCTTTAGGTACTGAGATATTCCTATTAATATTCTGCTGTTGGCGTGCCTTTAGAGTGGAGCATGTGACCTCACCTTTGGGATGTTCGGGGTATAAAGTGAGACTGATCCTTAAGTAACCAGTTGACGATGACTTTTCCGGCGAATGTGGTTGGTGATGATAATGACCACCGATATACGGAATCAAAACGGTCGTCGAGGTGTCATCTGAGTCGGGCTGCATCGAAGTTGACGCTGGGCTTACTGCTGGGAATCGCAAGGCGAATGTCTTCGGGTTTGAAGCAGAAGTAGATTCATGAGAGTTCGTAACGGGCTCCGAACTGTGCCAGGTTGGCACTGCTGAAGAGGAGATTGATTCAGTTGAAGGAGGTGACAACCGAGAAATCTCGCCAGATTCATAAACGCCTCGCCTTATACCGCCCTCGAAATAGATGACAGGCGTAGAATTTGGTTGGTGCTGATGATAGTAGTCTTTGTTATATAACCATGATTTGGGGTAAGAGAGTAATGTTGGCATTGGGGACCTACGTCGTGGAGCTGACGCGGTTTTCCCAAACTTTAAGCATTCTTCAACGTCTGCGGGGTTGAAATTTGAATTTGTGCTTCCGTCGAGTAACTGACTATTCTGAGTTTTCATTGGCGATAGAGCCCCTGCCGGGCCGGAGGCTACCGCCTCTGATAAATTTTGGGGTAGATATAGAGTGGGACTAATTTTTATTTTAGAGCATTTAAGGGAATCATTGGAGGATTCTATGCTGTCTTTGTTCTTTGGAGTGGAACTTGGTGTGGGAGATTTTCCAGTTGTGTCTATAGGGGGAGACACCTGAGTAGTAGACTGTATATTTGACTTATCTTCATTGGGGGCTGAAGTTTGTGTTATGTTGGGCGCAATATTCGAAATTTGCTGAGTTAGTGAGTTCGTATTGAGAAAGTCCAACGCTTCAACCATCTCAGCTTTGCAACTACTATATTTAGTGAAGCTTCTTTCATACATTTGCTTTGCTGAGTTACTAGATTCAGTAACTGGGCGGGAATGGAGGGTAAAAACCGTTGGGATATTATTATTATTTAAGTGCGGGTTCGGGAGAAGTCTAAAGGAGTCCATGATACTTTCCCAATTTTTATCCAAAATGTCTAATTTTACCTTTAACAACGACGCTGAGAGGTTCCCTGTTGAACGTGATGACCATCTTTGGCAAAATAAATCTAATATATGGCATTCAAACATAAAATCTTTATAGAGGGTATTTAAGGATACAGTTTGTGGGCGACTTTCCATTATAATTGTGAGATAGAAAGGGTGGAGAACGGTAAAAAACTCAAAGTTTATTATTTATGTTAATGCGTGCGCTTATTTATTTTGTCCCACTGTGCTATTTTATATTTTTATTACACTGTGCTATCCTTGCTTGTACAGTGCAATAATGAGCAAGTTGGGGAAGTATGTACAGCGTTCAATACATATATGCGGCTATCGAATGAGAAAAAATAGAGCTAAAGAAGCGCGTATTTATGCACGTACGTATGTGTGTAAAAGTGACTTTACTTTTATAAGGGTGGCTGGTATTTTATTTAGTCAGTGAAATCAAGTGGATCAAAGGTATGGTCAAATTAATGGTGATAATTTTGGCATATGTGAATCTTAAATTTACTCTGCTATTTAATTAAGTTCATGAATATGTATATACATACATACATACATATGTATGTACTTCATTTTTTGTTGTGTTTTAGTTGCACCCTAATATATTTATTCCTTGTGATGCTGTCTTGCTTTAGCGCGTCTAAGGGCAATATTTTTGATGAAAACCCAAAGCAGGTACATATGTACATAAGTTTAGTATGAGATCCAATGTCTTAGCTATGTAACTGGGCTAGCGGGTAATAAGACAAAACGAGCAAGTATTTAATGTATATGTATACATACATACATACATATGTACCTGAGTGGAGGTGTACATATTTTTCAAGCGCAACTGGATAATTACCGAGTTTATTACTACGTTTATACGCACAGAATAATCGACTTAATTGAAAGCGCAATGACACCGTACACATTTCGCTCTAGTGTTTATATTTACGGCTTTATATCGGCATCAAAGTAACCGTCTTCAAAAGCAAACAAAATTAGCTGTTTTCATTTGACATTTTATAAGTTAACATAGTGAAAAGTGATAAAAATCTAGTTTTATTCGGCATTATAAAATCGTGGCAAAGAAAAAGAACCATTATTATTAATCAGCTTTTAAATATTATTTGGAAGTTGAGCGGAACAGCTGATCTCCAATTCGCTTTGAGTGAGAGCGGTGTTTATACACTCTTTCTAACTGTCTGGAGAAATAAACTACCGATTTGAAATGGAGTGTGAGCCAAAACACTTCGCTCTTTCAAAGCGATTTGAAATTCAGTTTATACATATGTTTTGAATCGCGGCGAAATGAATTAAAGTGACTTATGCAAGCGTATAAACGTAGTATATGATGGCATATGTATGTATATATTTATATATGTGAAAGCGCCATACAAGGGGGAAATTGCCACATAAGAAATTCGGGACTTATGTTAATTTGAGATGGCTTTGTGTTTATATGCAATGTAAGTTACGCATGTGTATTTTTTATAGTTTTTTTTTCAGGAGGGGAAATATGTACAAAAATGCGCGGGAATTATGAGTATATGTTTGAGTTTTATAATTATACCTCGTGGGGAACACTATGGCATTTATATACACAAACATACGTATAGTATATGGAAATATGAACGCAGTAAATTTTGCGCACTTACTTGCTTATGTGGGTACCACCTGTATACATATCTACATATGTATGTAAGTTACCTTCTCTGGAACCGTACCGCTGATACCTTAATCTGCCGTCGCTGTTGTTAAGTTGGTGCTTCTCTGACCGCTGCGGGTATTGTTGATGTTGCTGTCGGCCACCTTCACTGCGCCTTTTGTTTATGAAGTGTATATATTTGTGCATCTGTTTGGGAGGGGGTTTGGCGCAGGTATGCTGCTAGCGCCGGAAAAAGAAAGAAACTTTTCTGGTTCTTATTTGAAAATTATTATTTTTTTTTGTACTGTATATTAGTTTTTTATTTTACATTTCACTGCATTTGGCTTTTTTAATTTTCCGTTAACGTTTCGTCTATATGTACACTTTATTTAATTTCACTGAGTTTTTTCGTGTTGACTTTTGTTTTCGCACACGCGTTTGCCGCCGCACTGCCTATCGGTTATTTTGCATTTCAAGTGACGATATGTATGTACGCTTATGAGGGGGAGAGTTTGTCGCCAGGCCGCGGGTCGCCGTTTTAGCGACGAAGGACCATGTTTAGGTTTTTGAGTAGGTTAAGGGGAGCGCCGGGTGCGCCTGAGGAATTTAATAAATAAAACACCGAGGCTTGTAATTGAAATTAAAAACGAGTTCATATAATTTATTAAGATTATTTCATGTCGATACAATATCGGTATTTGAGAAATAAAAATTGCCCGAGTGGCTTCTTCGAAATAGAGCGAGCTATGCGGTGCGGCGGCGTTGATGATTAAAGAGTAACTAACTATTTATTTATGTATACAACTGCAATGTCAACTAAAACAAATCAATTAATTCACAATAGTATACACAAAGAGTTGCCAGCCGCACGCAGATTAACAAAAGGGATTTAAACTGGGCTTACAATTCTAAGAGATTGAGGCTTATGTCCTCAACACTGTTGTAATCGTGACGATTGAGTAATTTGAAGTCGATTTTTGAGATGCGGATGCTCCTCTGAGAATAAAATTTTCTGAAGCATTGTAAGGCACTTGAGCTTCAGCATATCGTCGGGTGATATTGAAGTTATCTTACGAGTTTTTGGCTAAATATATACCTGGCGATGTTATTGTAAAGCACGTTGAGTTTTTTATTGCATTGACTATCGCTTTTAGCATAGAGTTCGCAACCGTACAACAGCGTTGGTAGCAAGTAAGATTTCGCGATTAACATTCTAGTGGGCATTGGCGTTAGGTGTTGTGTTGACCATAAATACCTTAGCATAGCGTATACTCTACCAATTGTGCTATAGACATGATTAACCCATGTTAGTGTTCTAATAAATTGTACGCCCAGGTTCTTAGTTACATCAACATATGGTATCACAGTTCTGTTCAACGAAACTGTATCATAAAGGTTGAGGCCAAATGGTTTTTAAAAATAGCATTACATTGGGATTTGTTTGGATTTAAGACCAAACCATTGTTACTTGCTCACTCGTGGACGAGGTCTAAATCACTATTAAGGTTCTGTATACGTCCATAAACCTAGCTGACCCAAGTCGCCAAAAATTAATAAAAATTAGCTAGGAATTAGGTGTCTTTTAGGTGTTAATTAGGGCCTCCAAAATTAATTTAGGTGTTCCTTTGGTTTCCGAGAAATTCGCAAAAATGTGTTTTTCAGCTAGCTCAGCGCTGTTAAGCTAGCTGAACAATCTTAAATTTTTTTTTTTTAAATTTTCGAGATACATATATGCAGGAATTAGGTGTCTTTTAGGTGTTCTTCAACGCCACCGAAACTAATTTAGTAGCTCCATTGGTTTCCGAGAAATTCGCAAAAATGTGTTTTTCAGCTAGCTCAGCGCTGTTAAGCTAGCTGAACAATCTTAAATTTTTTTTTTTTAAATTTTCGAGATACATATATGCAGGAATTAGGTGTCTTTTAGGTGTTCTTCAACGCCACCGAAACTAATTTAGTAGCTCCATTGGTTTCCGAGAAATTCGCAAAAATGTGTTTTTCAGCTAGCTCAGCGCTGTTAAGCTAGCTGAACAATCTTAAATTTTTTTTTTTTAAATTTTCGAGATACATATATGCAGGAATTAGGTGTCTTTTAGGTGTTCTTCAACGCCACCGAAACTAATTTAGTAGCTCCATTGGTTTCCGAGAAATTCGCAAAAATGTGTTTTTCAGCTAGCTCAGCGCTGTTAAGCTAGCTGAACAATCTTAAATTTTTTTTTTTTAAATTTTCGAGATACATATATGCAGGAATTAGGTGTCTTTTAGGTGTTCTTCAACGCCACCGAAACTAATTTAGTAGCTCCATTGGTTTCCGAGAAATTCGCAAAAATGTGTTTTTCAGCTAGCTCAGCGCTGTTAAGCTAGCTGAACAATCTTAAATTTTTTTTTTTTAAATTTTCGAGATACATATATGCAGGAATTAGGTGTCTTTTAGGTGTTCTTCAACGCCACCGAAACTAATTTAGTAGCTCCATTGGTTTCCGAGAAATTCGCAAAAATGTGTTTTTCAGCTAGCTCAGCGCTGTTAAGCTAGCTGAACAATCTTAAATTTTTTTTTTTTAAATTTTCGAGATACATATATGCAGGAATTAGGTGTCTTTTAGGTGTTCTTCAACGCCACCGAAACTAATTTAGTAGCTCCATTGGTTTCCGAGAAATTCGCAAAAATGTGTTTTTCAGCTAGCTCAGCGCTGTTAAGCTAGCTGAACAATCTTAAATTTTTTTTTTTTAAATTTTCGAGATACATATATGCAGGAATTAGGTGTCTTTTAGGTGTTCTTCAACGCCACCGAAACTAATTTAGTAGCTCCATTGGTTTCCGAGAAATTCGCAAAAATGTGTTTTTCAGCTAGCTCAGCGCTGTTAAGCTAGCTGAACAATCTTAAATTTTTTTTTTTTAAATTTTCGAGATACATATATGCAGGAATTAGGTGTCTTTTAGGTGTTCTTCAACGCCACCGAAACTAATTTAGTAGCTCCATTGGTTTCCGAGAAATTCGCAAAAATGTGTTTTTCAGCTAGCTCAGCGCTGTTAAGCTAGCTGAACAATCTTAAATTTTTTTTTTTTAAATTTTCGAGATACATATATGCAGGAATTAGGTGTCTTTTAGGTGTTCTTCAACGCCACCGAAACTAATTTAGTAGCTCCATTGGTTTCCGAGAAATTCGCAAAAATGTGTTTTTCAGCTAGCTCAGCGCTGTTAAGCTAGCTGAACAATCTTAAATTTTTTTTTTTTAAATTTTCGAGATACATATATGCAGGAATTAGGTGTCTTTTAGGTGTTCTTCAACGCCACCGAAACTAATTTAGTAGCTCCATTGGTTTCCGAGAAATTCGCAAAAATGTGTTTTTCAGCTAGCTCAGCGCTGTTAAGCTAGCTGAACAATCTTAAATTTTTTTTTTTTAAATTTTCGAGATACATATATGCAGGAATTAGGTGTCTTTTAGGTGTTCTTCAACGCCACCGAAACTAATTTAGTAGCTCCATTGGTTTCCGAGAAATTCGCAAAAATGTGTTTTTCAGCTAGCTCAGCGCTGTTAAGCTAGCTGAACAATCTTAAATTTTTTTTTTTTAAATTTTCGAGATACATATATGCAGGAATTAGGTGTCTTTTAGGTGTTCTTCAACGCCACCGAAACTAATTTAGTAGCTCCATTGGTTTCCGAGAAATTCGCAAAAATGTGTTTTTCAGCTAGCTCAGCGCTGTTAAGCTAGCTGAACAATCTTAAATTTTTTTTTTTTAAATTTTCGAGATACATATATGCAGGAATTAGGTGTCTTTTAGGTGTTCTTCAACGCCACCGAAACTAATTTAGTAGCTCCATTGGTTTCCGAGAAATTCGCAAAAATGTGTTTTTCAGCTAGCTCAGCGCTGTTAAGCTAGCTGAACAATCTTAAATTTTTTTTTTTTAAATTTTCGAGATACATATATGCAGGAATTAGGTGTCTTTTAGGTGTTCTTCAACGCCACCGAAACTAATTTAGTAGCTCCATTGGTTTCCGAGAAATTCGCAAAAATGTGTTTTTCAGCTAGCTCAGCGCTGTTAAGCTAGCTGAACAATCTTAAATTTTTTTTTTTTAAATTTTCGAGATACATATATGCAGGAATTAGGTGTCTTTTAGGTGTTCTTCAACGCCACCGAAACTAATTTAGTAGCTCCATTGGTTTCCGAGAAATTCGCAAAAATGTGTTTTTCAGCTAGCTCAGCGCTGTTAAGCTAGCTGAACAATCTTAAATTTTTTTTTTTTAAATTTTCGAGATACATATATGCAGGAATTAGGTGTCTTTTAGGTGTTCTTCAACGCCACCGAAACTAATTTAGTAGCTCCATTGGTTTCCGAGAAATTCGCAAAAATGTGTTTTTCAGCTAGCTCAGCGCTGTTAAGCTAGCTGAACAATCTTAAATTTTTTTTTTTTAAATTTTCGAGATACATATATGCAGGAATTAGGTGTCTTTTAGGTGTTCTTCAACGCCACCGAAACTAATTTAGTAGCTCCATTGGTTTCCGAGAAATTCGCAAAAATGTGTGGGTCAGCTAGGTTTACGTAAACCTAGCTGACCCACACATTTTTGCGAATTTCTCGGAAACCAAAGGAACACCTAAATTAATTTTGGAGGCCCTAATTAACACCTAAAAGACACCTAATTCCTAGCTTATTTTTATTGATTTTTGGCGACTTGGGTCAGCTAGGTTTATGGACGTGTTCTGTATGCATAGGTTTAATGAGTGAAGTGGGCAGCTCATATACAATTGCACATCATTATCGTACATTTGAATTTTATTGTGCTTTAATACCTTCGGCAGATCGTTGATGTACAAAACAAACAGTAAGCGGCCGAGAATCGACCCTTGAGGAACTCCTTTATATATGGAAAGAAAACTTGACATTGAATTGCCTATGCTGACTGCTCGCGATCGGCCGAAAAGATATGGGCTAATTAGGTTTACAGCCGCAGATGAGAACTCAAATAAATTCTTTAATTTAAGACACAGTAGTTTGTAATTTACTGTATCAAAAGCTTTGGAGTAGTCAAGAAGAGTAAGCAAGGTTACGCGATTATTGTCCATATTTATTCTAATGTCATCTGAAACGGTAAGAAGCGCAGTGGTACAGCATTTCTTATGCCTGAAGCCAGATTGGTACGCGCTGACCAGGGAATTTTTAGATATAAACGAGTCAATCTGCTGATGCATTATGCGCTCAAAGACTTTAGATAGGTATGGGAGAATCGCAATAGGTCTGTAGTCACCATTTGATTTCAGAATGGGTACTATTTTGGTTTTTTTCCAGCAGTTGGGGAATACAGCTGAGGTAAGAATGTTATTTATTGCGTAGGTAATATATGGAAGAAGTTTCGGGAGCAAACATTTGAAAAACTTCGGATGAATGTCATCCAAACCAGCGGTGTTAGATTTTATAGATAGTACTGACTGGACGACGTCATACTCATTAACACAATTAAAGCTGAAGTTTGACAGCGACCGTTATAGCGCTCATAGGCGACCGTTATAGCGCTCATAGGCAATTTTTTTCAAAAGTGTTCGGGGAGTCAAGGAACTGCTTATTTAAATCATTTACATTTACAACATCAAGGACTTGTGCCCTTCCTTTTCCAATCCCTATTTCGCGAATTCGCTGCCATTTTTGCTTTGGCGCAATTGCTGCACTGAATCTTTGGTCGTAATACATAGAATTTGGGGTTTTATTGCTTTAATTGTCTCTTTTCGAAAAGTTTTAAAGTCGCTGTAAAGGACATCTGTCCTATGGCGCTTCCACTTTCGGTATGCTCGATCTCGTTTTGAAATTAACGTTTTGATATGGCTATTAAACCAGGGACGGCATTTATCCGAAATAGTTTTTGGAACAAGCGGCACAAATTGATTAAAAAGGCTTTTAATATATGATTGAATGAAATCAATTTGGTCATTTACTGAAACCATTGTGTATATGGATGCCCAGTTCACAGAGTCGACAGACTTCTGAAGGTCTTCATATTGGATATACACAAAGTCACGGTAAGAGTAGTACTCTGTTTTGCTTGTCAACTCGAAATCAAAAATGGGGTAAATGAGATCGTGCTTAGAAAAGTTTGAAAGGTCGAGTTGATCATATAGGAGTACTTTGTTCTTATTATTTACAAAAAAGACATCAAGTAGCGAGCTATTGGTATTTGTAAAATGAGTTGGAATAGAACAGTTGACGGAAAACAACCCCAAATTCCTCACTGCCAAGGCGAAAGTGTTATCGCTGAGTGATCGGAATTAAAATCACCGGCTATTACGATATTGTTAAAAGACAACGTAAGTTCTTTCAAATAATCAACAAAGTCAACAAAAACAATGTATTTATTTGGCCTGTAAACACCACTTAAGAGGATTTTATTTGACTTTGTTACTATTTGTAAAAATAGATTCTCGATGGGGCTACTACCCCCTGATTTACAATGAAGCTTGCATGAAATACTAGATTTTACAAATATGGCAACCCCGCCACCGCGCTCAACTCTATCTGACCTAAATAACACATATCTGTTAACAGAAACCGACTCATTATTGTGCCAAAAAGAAAACCATGTCTCAGAAACGCATATAATATCAACGCCTGAATGTTCAAAAATGTGCCTGAATTCGTCAATCTTTTTGGGTAAACTTTGAGCATTAACATGGCATATTTTCCGCCCAAGTTTTTGCTTACCCAAAATTCGCAGCATGTTAAAACTATCGCCTTTGGAACTGCACAAGCTATTAGGACTCATATAAAATGAAAATCTAAAGGCATGGAACACCGCACTTTAAGAGCGTACCAAGAATAAGCTGAAAAAGTAAATTGTAAATAGTCACCATATTGTCAGTCAAGCTGCATGAGATAGAAAAGAGAAATAACATACAAAGAGAGAAAGTTTCGAAGGTATGCTTAATGCTTGAAATACAATACCGGCGAACGGCAAACTTCGCCGAATTGGGCGATGCTGTCGGTCACCGTTCGCCCAACTATTTCGCCTACTTAAACAGAATTAGAGCGGTAGCGAAAACAGCTGATCCCATTTGGTCGCCTTTATAATTTGGGTGACCATATTTAGAAAAAACTAAACCATATTTAGAAATGAGGAAATGATAACAAATATAAATGTAAAACAAAGAAAGATTATTATAAATAATTTGTTTCAAGCCAGATTTAACGAATCCACAACTATATTTTTCAAACAACAAAAAAAAAATCGTGTTTAGGTTGTTTTCTTTTTAAACTTTGAAAGCACAAAACAAATACGGCCACCTTTGGCACGCACAGCTGTCATCGCCCAGCAGAGCGATAGAAATAAATCTATCGCCATGAAACGCCGCCAAGCGAACTTCGCATTTCGCTTTGGCTGTGTTCAATTTCATATGCTTGCGGGGGTTCTAATTTTGACAGCGCGAATTTCGCTGTGGTGAGTTCGCCGTTCGCCGGCATTGTATTTCAGCTATAACAATCATAGTTTTCTTAATAATCATATTTTCTAACTGTTGGATAATTCGATGCTATAATCCTTCATTTTTTGACTGCTGCAATTCGCTCTATGTTATCTACACTTGTCACCGTTACTGCATCGCCTTTTGTTTGCACACGAACATAAACATGCCCACGGACGGAGAACACAGAAGTATGCCGCTTTTGTTTTCTTAGCTCAGTGCCAAACTGCATGACTTCGCGATTTCGCTTGGTCAGGCATTCATGCAAATATATTTTGTCATCTGCACTCTGACCAATATCGCGAAGAGCAAGCAGTCGTTTTTTCGTTTTGCAGAACTTCGCAACTGCACTAAATAACGCAGAACGGTCATCAGCAGAGCCAATCTTAGCGATGATAAGCATGGCTTTGCTGTTTTCATTATTATTACCGCGGACATGGAAAATTGCACGCACAGGTGGAGTCTTTATCTGAACTGTGCGAGCTGAGCAAAACATTCAGTCAAGCTCTCGTTTTTTGTGTGGGGGATTCCTCTTATAATAAGATCTGACCACACTAAATCATTCTGACATTCGTCGACTTGTGCACTTGTACTTCGACATCACTGCGCAGTTGTAGTACTTTTGCGCATTTATTCTCTGCTCTTTCAACTCTGGCTTCAGACTTGTTTAAATTTGCTAAGCCCGCCGTCAACTCACCAATTCTCTGCATAACACGATCCTCAGATTGAGACAAACAAGCTGTTAGCTTACAGGCGATGCTCTCCTTTTGCGCTTCCATCTTCGTTTCTAGCCGTGCGAGCCAGCTCGGTGTTGTTCGCTGTTTGAAGCGGAGACGAAGCCGCTTGGCGGGATGATTTAGTTCTTGTTGTCACACTATTAAGATTCATTTTTACACAAATTCTTAATCGATATTTTAGAGTTTATTGAGTCGATTTGTTAAAACCTTCACTTATTTATTGTGTGGAAGTTTGTGGAAATATTGGCTGTGAAAAATCACGGAAAATTCTAAAAATTAGATCTGCTTCATTTGAAATCTGGCAGTACTCTATATAGCACAACTTTGTTATCGACTACTCGATCAGCCGTTTATTTAGTGTGCTGATTTTGCAATGGTTGTTTTTTATTACAATTAATTTTCATATGCGTAACTTTAAAAATAAGTGATGTGGAGAGCAAAGAACTTCAGCAAAGAAAATTGATTTTGGACAAACTCATGCAAAATCTACACATCTCCCAATGTCGGTTCGTAAAATTGCTGAAAATTGGAAGGTCGACGATACAAAATGTATTGTCAAATATCAAGAAAAGTGGCAGCATTGAGAGAAAGACGGAATCTGGCGGAAAATTAGGCACTATAAATAAAATATTGTAGAAGGATGTTCTAAGGACTTTGAAAAGAAATCCGAATCTTTCTGAACATGTTGTTGCACCTGGTGTGTTGTTCTGAGAACCTGTATTGTTTCAGCCTGATTTGGCAACAAGCCATTGTACAAAAAAAGCGCAAGAGTTTTTTACACAAAATGGAATCAACATTGTACTAAAAGAGGCCAATCCTCCGAATTGCCCAGAGCTGCAAACGATCGAGCGTTATTGGGCCCATATGAAATCAAAATTAAAAAAACAAAATGCACGGCTTCAAGAATAACGCAGTCCCGCAGAATGTGGCGAAAACATGGTCAATCGATCAACGAAAGACATGTCCAAGTATTAATGGCGGGTGTCATCTCTAAAGTACGGGTGTTTTGGCGTGGAAATTAATTCTAATAATATTTGTAAATCTTTCATTTAAATAGAAATAAAAGAAGGTTCTAAAACAAAAAAAAAGCTTAAATGTATTTGTCAATGTTATTGTGGCTTATTAATATTTTATTTTTAATATTTTTATTGAGCTTTGCACCTCTATTGTTTATTAGGAAAAATTGAAAAAGCAACAATGTCTAAGCGGTAGAAGTTATATCGTCTATGGACGATAAGAAATGTCTATCTTTCATGATACACATTTAAGCTTTTTATTTTTAATATTTTTATTGAGCTTTGTACCACGATTGTTTATTAGGAAAAATTGAAAAAGCAACAAAGTCTAAGCGGTAGAAGTTATAGCACTATTTCGGAGATCACCACATCTCCTCATCAGACTTCTTTTTTCTAGACTTCAGCAAGAATCTAACCTGCGTAATCGATGTGCAAAATCAGAAGCGTTAACCACTGAGCTATGTACACCCCGTAGACTCTGCTGTTGCTAATTCATTTTCCTTATTCAACCAACCACTATCAAGTGCAGCTGATTTGCCGCTACGCTACGGGGTGTACATAGCTCAGTGGTTAACGCTTCTGACTTTGCACATCGATTACCCAGGTTCTATCCCTGCTGAAGTCTAGAAAAAAAGAAGTCTGATGAGGAGATGTGGTGATCTCCGAAATAGCTGCTATAACTTCTACCGCTTAGACTTTGTTGCTTTTTCAATTTTTCCTAATAAACAATCGTGGTACAAAGCTCAATAAAAATATTAAAAATAAAAAGCTTAAATGTTTATCATGAAAGTTAGAGATTTCTTATCGTCCATAGACAACAGTATTACCTTTTCGAAAACGCAGTAAAATCGATGAATATTATTGCCCTGTCAAAAAATAATTCAGCCTCATTGCGTAAGTCGTAAATTAGGCTGAATTGTACGACTCGACAACATTAGCATTGTCTACTGTCGTGCTGAAATAAGTAAACGACGAAAATTGTCGAAAACTAAGCAGTGCTGCCAAGTTTTTCCGTTTTAATACACTAGTCGAGTGGAAATTTTAGGCAATGGCGCTAAATTTTAGATACGATTCGACTCTCGAAAAACGACTTGCATTCGGCACGACTCTCGCAGTGAGGCTGATTGACAAAATACACTTCTGACATACTACATATCAGGGTTGTTACGAATATTCGCATTCGCAACCGCGGAGCTTCCACATTAATTTTAACATTCGCATTCGCAATAATCAATGCGGAGCTTTTGTGAATGCGCATGTTGTGCAAGTGCACTGATAAAACGTATATCTGGCAAACCAAATGACAAATTGTAGCCAATACTTTTTGCCTGTGTACAAAGGGGATTTTGCGAGGACTCTGAACGGCGATTCTATTTTTAGAGAATCTGTTTTTCATGGCAGAAATACACACGAGACCAATGTTCAGAGAAATTTTTTGGATTGTTGTATCGATATTTGGGGCATCGACTCTTTTTATTCCGATATTATTGGGTACCCGATATTTTTACAAATGAATACCATATCGATACTTTCGGTTCGATATCGTGTCCCTAAACAAAACTGGTCAAAAGTCAGATTTATCAACTTTGGTGAAAGTGTCTTTAAAATGTTTTCCTTAAGCTGTATAACCGAGATATTAATGAGCAGTCATACAAGTTCCCACTTCTGCTTGATCTTTGACGTATGTAAAAAGGGAGTTTAATAAATTTTTTTTCTGTGCTTTAAATACCTGCATTTGTTGCTTTCTCTGTTTTGTGAACCAATCTTAAGAAAACTACTAGACACGAAAGAAGAAAGTGTGCGCTTTAATTTCAAGCCACATTTTTGTGATTTGCTTTTGATGTTATATTTGTTTCAATCACTTCAAATGGGGCTCTTTGGAAAATTTATTTTTAAGCAACAAATTAAAAAAGTACTTTTGTTTACTTGTCGGGTAGGGCTGCCAGACGTCCCGGTTTTCCCGGACATGTCCCGGTTTTAGACTATTTGTCCCGGTGTCCCGGTCCAGCCTTAAAATGTCCCGGGGTTCGTTTTAGTGTCCCGGTTTTTGAGTTCAAAAATCCCTACACTAAGGGAAAAACGCGTTGTAATATTCAGAAAAATGTTATGAATTCACTGAGGGAAATAACGCATAGTAAACATGAATATTTTCTATTTGATTATCGTTTAAAAATGTTCGTATTTAAAAATAATACTTTCACAACACGTACGCATGGTGTTGATTCAAACTCAACATTTAAATGCACATTTACATGTCTGGCTGTAGCTGAGTGCGCGACGATGCTTGCCACAATTTGCTAATTTCCAGAGGATCAGGGTTCAATTCACATTACAACCAGCATGGAATTTAAATATTTTTTTAACTTAATTATGAAAAAGCAATCGGTAATTGCAAATCGCTTCATTTTAATATGGGCGTATTTGAATTGAATATTTCTATACCAAATACTAAAATTTGTATACTTAAATGTATTACGAGTTGGGTTGGTGCTCTTTCATATGCGTGTTATTTTAATTTAGCACGCTTTTTTATTTCTAAACTTTTTTCTCTCAGTGCACCGGTTTAATTTGTGAAATAGTCACATTTCGAGATAGTTTCGATGGCTGAGTGGAAGATCGACCTATCTCGGCAGCCATGAAACCTAGAGTACTTATAAGTACAGTGCCGTACAAAATTATTGGCTCTTTAATCAGATCACAATTTCTAATCAGATCTTTTAGAAAAATTTTTAAAATGTAGCTTTTGAGCCAATTAATAAAGTGCAAGTCTGAAGTTGCCAGCAAATTTCGTTGATTTTTAGCATTTATTTTTTTTGCTGACAGTGTCTTCCATATAAAAAGAATTATCAAACATAGTTTGTATGGAAGAAACTCGCAGTAAAAACAATACCAAAAATCAACTAAAATTTAATGGGCTGCAAAACTTCGTTTTAAACATTTTTATAAAAAGTCTGATTAGAATGTTGCAAATTTATATGCAAATTTATTGAATTTTCCCGAGTTTAGCACAAAGTTTAACAATTTTATTTTTATGTTTTTTCATATATTTAGTATAAACTTTATTTTTATAAAGAATAAAGAAGGTTCATGCATTGTAAAAAATTCTCTGTGCTTTAGTTATGATAAGTTGTTTTGTTTCGTTGGCATACGTTGTAATGATCTCATGTTTTTATGTTTTGTTTTTGTCTGTCAAAATAAACTTTCCCTACATCCTTTCGCACGTCGAAATGAAAGAGAAGGGAGCGAGAGGCCCTCCCTAAAGTGTCCCGGTTTGGCAACAGAGATATCTTGCAGCCCTACTTGTCGGGCCTTGTCGGACAATATTTTTTTTTAAGATATGTATTGGATCTTTGGCTAATTAGGTAAGAATTACGTAAATATCGAATATTACTTGTCAAAGATTTGTTGAAAAAATTGGATTCATCGCTAGTTTTTTATACTTTTTCTTAGATATCTAAGTCTAATTACACTGTACAACAAGCGAAAAATCTCCCAGGGTTTCTCAACGGTTTCTAAAGCTTTTGAGTCTGCTGAATCCGTATTTGAAGTCAGAATTTTCGGGTCACCCTAGGTTTCTGTAGAGTACCTGGATTGTCCAGAAACCGGCATTTGTGGGAAAAAATTTGTTCGTTTTAAAATCATTGAAAAAGTGTAACTAAAGGTTTTGGGGTCAAGGAATTATAATATAATATTTATTTTTAAATTTGACCGCATACGGATGTCACTGTAGTTCAAAATTGGCGTTTTAGTAAATTTTTTACTCATTTAATTTTTTAAATCATATTTTAATCAATATAAATTTATTGGAATGCAAAAAATGTATTTTGAACAATTTTTATATAGGTTGTTGTTTTTTCACAATACCAATTCTTACTTAATTTCTTTTAATTATATCTAATTTCCTATATTTTTTTACTTTCTTTTAATTTTAAGTTAAGAAATATAATTTATTTTTGCCTTTTAGAACGACGACTGTAGGTTTCATCTAAACCATCAGGAGCGTGAAGCTCCAGCTATATTCTGCGCGCATTGAAATTTAATCTTTGCCTTTGTAACTTGTCCCTATTTTCATCATTTCTTAATGTAATTTGTTGCCGTGCTCGTCAGAAGCTTCGCCAAGATTGTCAGGAAAAGATCTATATGTTTGTGTGTATGCGGTCAAATCTCAAATTACATATCTGTGTTCGTATAGAATAGTAGCTTATGTCGGAATGCGGCATTCCCTTTATTCTTCAAACGACAAGGAATTTGTTGATGAGTCTTAATAAGAATATTGGCTTGCTAGTATCGGAACTATTTCTGCACGTTTATTTGCCAAAAGTTCTTCAAAGGCTCGGCGCCAGTGAGAACAATTCGCAATTGTATGCTGCGTATGCCGCATTATACTAAAGCCAGCCTTTCGACAAAAGCTACTGTTCCATACGTACACAGATATTATATGATTTCTTGACCCTAAAAACCTTAAGTTACACTTGTTCCAAAAGAATATTTTTTTTTTTAAATGTCGGTTTCTGGACAAACCACGTCTCGAAAATTCTGACTTCAGATTCGGACTCGGCAGACCCAAAACCTTAGGAACTGTTGAGAAACTCCGGGGGATTTTTGAAATCTTAAATTTTGTTGTACTGTGTGTTTTTTTTCTCATAAAACGACTTATTACACTGTGCAACAATGTGGGAGTCATTGTCTGCGGAATGATTCCAACTCTGGATGAAAGGCCAAAACCCATATAGTTAAACCTGAAAATCGTTTTACATTCTTTGGTCAAATTTATGGCCATTCCCCTGGAGTTGTCATTCAAAATTGGGCTGTATGTGTCGGTATAAACAAGGTATGTGAGGACTAAATATCCGCGAACTTTAGCCCACACGAACGCATACCCCTACACCAACAACAACGGCCACAACAACATCATCGACACGGCCAGCCAACATGAGAGACCGTATCAAAACTCCTTGGCTACACCGTCGCCATAGCAACGCAACATATGCCCACCAGTGTTGCCAGAACTTTTTTGACGAACCGGCTAAATTGGCAAATAAAACCGGCTAAAACGTTTAAACTAAATTTCACATGTTTTATTTAAATAAATCACGAGTAAAAAGACCATTTCTTGGAGAGAAGTTACAAATTCGAGCCGGAAAAAATTTTGCCAGCAAGAATTTGTGGTTCTCGCTGGATTTTCGACGAACAAACCTATCGTCTTCCCTACAAGGCCTTTGCAGACTGACCGATTCTCAATACACTCAAACAGAAACCAATAGCACATAAAAAACGCTGTAAAAATTTCCCTTCAATTTTAAGGCAGTAAAACAACGACCTTAAGTTAACATCAACTGAGGCCATATGTTGACAAGGGATGCAAAATTACAGTTACACAGAAGAACTTGTCAGATTTTTCAGAAATCTCTGCAATTCTGATGTAAAATATGATGCCAAAAGACTGCAGATCTCCCATTTAGATGACCGGTCATATGACCGGCAGATGCCTTGTAGGATTCCCAGAGAGTTTTGCTTTACATAGAAATTTGTGCTCTTTTATTTTCATTTTGACTCACTTCAGTGTTGGTTCCTTTAATTCAAGTTGGCATTCGGTTTTTGGAATTTAAATAAGTTCTCAGCAAAAAAGTTTGTTTAAAAAATACATATGTGTACATAGTGCTTGAAAATATCAATTTTTCCCTTACCTTAAACCTTTGGGAGTGGGCAAAAATGATGGTTTGTAATCTAGGCAGAATTGAATATGCGCTATCTGGGAAGACAATATCTACATACATGTAATATTTATTCTGTTTGTTGGCACTATATCCAAACACAAACGCATCTTAAGTGTCTTAACAGTGAAACAATTTCTTATTTTCTAAGTTTGCGTATAAAACTGCACACTTAAAATTAAGACATTTATAACAAACATTTTATGAAGAAAATCCCTTCATCGTTTAAAATATAAAATTATAGTTTAAAAAACTAAAACCTCGCTATTATAATATTTCCATTCGTACTGACATCAGGTATGTAACTTGAGAACAGAAATCGCTGCATCTTTTAGGCGCATCAATATTACATATTTACATCCCGAGCTAATAAAAGGGTGGTAAAAAATAAGCGAAATCGGCCCAACTTCATACAACCCTGCCTGACATGAAAATTTTCTCCACGATAAGGCTAGTAGCCGTTTCTAACAGATTTTGGTTCGCTTAGTCAAAAATGGAAACATATATAC
>NW_016162154.1:30147-45326 GCF_001687245.7 Rhagoletis zephyria | reverse complement strand
CTAATCCATTTCAAATGAATGTTGCAAATTTTTATTTAAAACAAATCTACAAGTTATGTGTACATATTTTCGTATATCTTTTTGAGGTGCCTCTATACTAAGCTTTTTTAATAAAAGCATAGACAGACGACAGCGTGGACCCGTATTAAGTTTTAGAGTTAATTCTCAAATTTAATGCGAATCAGGGGCATATACGATGACAACAATTACCAAAACCCAGAGAATACATAGACCATGCAAAAGTAACCCGGATCTCTACTTGTTTTTGGTAATGCAGTTACCATACTAATTCAGATAGGAATCCAATTGAAATCAAATAAGAACTTATTTGACCGACGTTAAGGTAGATTTATTGGAATGAATCCAAAGTGGCATATTAAATATGATAAAATATGACTTCCACTTCGATAAGAATATCGAATAAACTAGTGCAGACACCGATTGGAATGAGTGGAACTTGAGTTTTCAAATAGTTTTCAGCGAAAACTGATTTTCCCTTGACATATTTTACATAGACAAAAACACCATTTGTCAGAACTCTCAACTAAAACTCAATAGGGCCGAGGTTCGATCTGCACTCCGAGCAATTCTTAAAAATCATTTTTTTTTTAATTTCAATTTTTTTAATTACCACCTACATATCGTCGTTTAAAGTACAAAACCGCGTATCAACAAAATGCAAAACCGCATATGTGAGGTTGCGTAAATTATTTTCTAGATAATAAAAACACTTCAAAATGGTCTCCTTTTTATAAAGCAATCGCATTTCTGGCTAGTATATTTCAGGGCGAATGGACAAGGATTGAGCCAAGAGCTTGTATGAGCAAATCCAACGCGCGATTTTGTACATTAAACTACGATATTTATCTATTTTTTTTTTACTTAATTTTTGTATGTTATTTCACACAACTGTTTTAGTTAATTGAAATTTAAAGTATAATTTTATTAAAAAAGACAACAGCAAATAAAATTATATTAAAAGTATAAAAGTATTTGAAGGATCTAAAGAGATTAATCCGCAATACTGCAGTCTGTCAGGGTACACTTTTGATCAGATCAACTGCGCCGTTAATCCGGATCAACATTGCCATCCTGTCTATGCTATAATAATCGACTAATCGTTTAATAGCTAGCAAAAGTTGCTTAAGAAATAGTCGAACTATACTAATAGACTAAAGAGCGGAATCCTACAAACTTGCCTCAATGCCGTCCAATCGAGGACTTTTTTTTTTGGAAATTTGAGTTCGCTGGCACACAAGAACAACTGGTGAGCTAAAAATTGTTAAGAACTCAAAACAATAATCCGTTCCTATATTCGTAAAATAGACACAAATGCTGTCCAGCGGTCATTCGGAAATACCCCTGCAATGCTCCAACGTACGGCTACCAGGAACCTTTTTCAACTATAAATAAATTTTTCTTAATGCTCTATAGCAAATAATTGTATTGCAAACTTTTGCGAAAAAATAAAATCAATCCTTTTTATTTTTTTGTCATCACCCGTTAGATGAAGTCGAATGCTTGCTATTCAGATATGGTTTGGATAAACCGTTTCTATCTGACTATTTGAATGGTAAATTTTAATAAAAGCCCTACATTACACCTCTTTAACTAAATTAAATTAAATTTGAATATTTATTTATACAGGCATGTATAATAAATCATCGAGAAAAGAATTAAAATTATATTCGAAACGGTTTTTAAGAAAGGGAATAAGTCAGCATTTTTCCGATATGGAAAATTTAATGCAGTTCAACAGAGGTCCCTTAAATCAAACGAACTGCAACAAAATTTTCATATCGAGAAAATGCCGACTTATTCCCTTTGGTAATTAACTGATTCATTTATACTCAAACTAACAACTACATTGTGCTCTACAAAATCCCCAAAAACATTTGGAGTCATAAATGAGTCATTAGAGTCGGGCTTTACTCTCACAATGAGCACATTTAAGCAGAGACATAACTATTACAAGAGAAAAGAATAAAAGTCAATCAATAATCATTATATTAAGAGAAATATTTTTCGAGTCATCTTTAATTATTATTCAAGGACTTATATTATTAAAGTCCTTTCATAATAATTATGAGAGATATAAATATTTTTAAGTCTTCAAAGACTTTTATTTTAAGTCTTATATTATAAAAGTTTTTTCATAATAATTATCATTGAGATAAATATTTTTAAGTCTTCAAAGACTTTTATTTTAAGAGTTATATTATAAAGTCTTTTCATAATAATTATAAGTGCGAAAAAATTTTTCAAGTCTTAAACGACGGGACTTGTTCTGGAGCATTTCAGGTTAGTTGGGGCCCAATTCGGGGTTAGGTGGGGAACAGTTTGGGACCTGTTAAGGCTTGGCTTGGGACCCGTTCGGGACTATATACAATTTTTTTTCGCACTCATAATTATTATCAATATACTTTTATAATATAAGTCTCAAAATAAAAGTCTTTGAAGACTTGAAAATATTTATCTCAACGATAATTATTATGACAAGACTTTTATAATATATGTCTTAAAATAAAAGTCTTTGAAGACTTAAAAATATTTATCCCGCTGATAATTATTATGAACTTCTATTATATAAGTCTTAAAATAGTTAAATAGTTATCGATGTCTCACAAATAATTATTATCAAAAGACTTTTATAATTCTTACCAAAATTTGGATGACTTTTTTAAAACTCCACCATGAAATAATTATTATTCTGGGTCTCTGCATTTAAGAGTCCGAAATGAGGCTGTAATTTTGGAATCTACATTCCAATATGCATTTAGTAGCAGCAGCTGCAACTAAAGTTTGTTTATTTTTTGTTTCTTAATTATTTTCCATATCTGTATAAATAAGTTTAGATATAAATTTCGAATCTTTATTGTTTTTGTTTTGGCACAAAGTGCTGGCTTATAACTTTTATCATATCTAACTCCTAAAAGATTCATACATATAAAAGGCACTAATTTTTTGTTTTTGAAACTCATATTTCTTACCCACCTAAATAAGGCTCCTTTCGGACTCATACATATATTCTGAACGCTCAGAATATGTTTGCGGGTTCAAAATATTGGTTTATATAAATAATACCATTTTATATATATTTTACATGTACATTGACGTGTTATCGAGTACCGTTATTTTGGTATAAAATTTCGAATAGAGCTTCATTCGATAACAAATGCCGTGATTCGGCAGGTATCTTTAACCGTTTCATTGTGCTTGAGGATACTTCTGAACCGGTTTCTTGGTTATGCTATTCTCAGTACGGTTTATAGTTTTCTTTTAACAAAAAAGAACATTCGGAAATTAGATTTTCGAAAAAGAACCTTTAACAAACGATCTACTTTATGAGTCACTATGTTTATGTACATATGTATTTATATCGAACGCACACATTGTGATTGCGATTTACGGGTATATTGTGAATATGTAAATATGTACTGACAAGTTTGGTATTATAAAAATATATTTTACACACTTTTTTAGCAGTGAAGAAAACGTGTGCGACAAAGAGAATATGTGGGAGATAAAAAATTCGACACAAAAGTGTGTTTACTCATTAAATTATATTTAGATTTGTAACAGCATAGTACTTAGAGTAAATACAAGTACAATATAAATATAGAAAACGAAGGAAGGTGATTAAAAAAAATATATATATATCCAAGAAAATTAAGGAAACTAAAAGAAAAGAAATATGTTTGTATTTTGAAGAAAATTATAATTCATAGTTGACTTAATAACAAATGCAATAAAAATTTTAAACCAGGCATGCTAACCTGGACTTAATGGGAATGCCGGTGGTTCGCCCAAATCTGTATCCGGACTGGAACGACCTTGACTACTACTGCCACAACAACTACTCACTGGGGACGATCTATGAGTTGGTGTGAAATTAAATCCATTGTTTATATTTAATTGAAACGTTGATGAGCGAGTGCTATAAAAAAATGAGCATCGAGAGAGAGAGAGAGACACAGAGAGAGAGAAAGAGAGATAACGAGGCGCGCGTGTGCGTGATTGGATTGATTTTGGTTAGGTTGATTGGCAATTATTAATTGATTGATTTCTGTTAGTTGCTTAGTTAGTAGTTAGATGGTGGTGCATCATTATTTATGTTCGATTGGACGTGTAGTGTGTATGTATGTATGTATGTATGTATGTATGTACGAAGGTTTGTTCGGATAATTATATGCAATGTAGTTAAAAGATTAATGGATCGGTGAGTAGTCCGAAAAAAACGCGGATTGTTTTCTGAGTGTTGGAATGAGTGAATGAGTGAAGTGTATGCAAGTTGTGATTATCTTGTTGGTTTATTGGGTGGGCGTTAAATGTGTTTGTGCAGAGTGTTATTTGAGTTGTTAAAAGTCTTCAGAAATCAGGCTGCGATTGGGGCTGTGCATTTGAATGTAGTGTGTGCAGGTATTTGTGTGTAACTGTGTAAATTTTTTCGGAACTATTACCGTTTATTCGTGGAAGTTTGCGTGCGTGCTGCATCTTTTTACTAAACTTTTCAATTACGTAATTAATTTGTACAATTTCATTAATTTACTTTTATAATTTCTCTCGTTGATTTATAAGTATATATTTACATGTATATGCTAAAAAAACATACATATTAAAATTGAATTATTTCATGTAGGGAAAAATGTTACAAATAAATATAAGAATCTAAGCCCAAACATAGACTAAATATTAAAAAAAAAAAAAAAAAAAATTATGCTAATGAGAATGCTATGCATCGTTGTTGATTCCTGTTACTTGAAAATAGGCTACTGAATATGTGATTTAAATATTATACTATTTACCTACCGTATTAGCTTTTATTTTGTTTTATTCAAATAAACTTTGTACACACATAGTTTACGTGAACATTTTTAACATCGCAATTTGAAGTCAGTTTCCATGCACTAAAACTAAAGAAATTCGACAAACTAATTCTTATTAACTTATTAAATAAAATGGTGCTCCCAAATTTACATTGGAAGTACCTACATTAAGCCGTATCACGGCATATGAAAGAAAAAAGTTTAGCGCGTGTCAGTTTTATTTAAACACTTATGTATGTCGAGAGAAAATGTTTGGTGTAAAAGTTTTTTAGGCACCCGCTTAAAACCTCTAAATCGCGTTTTGTGCTATAACTTTCTTATTTTATATCCGATTTTTTAAATCTTTATGTCGCTGAAAAGGTCTCACTCACTACTATAATTAGCCATTAAACAGTTTTGGCCTTCAAAACCGTTTTAATTTATACCTTCCCTAGTTTTGGAATTACTACCTAGACTTTTTTAATTTTATAGTATAAATCTAAAGTTTAAAAAAACGATGACGACCTTGCTAAAAGGGGTTAGGCTTTAGTCGATTATAGTCCTGAAGGAGACCTTTTCGATGATATAAAAGTTATAGCAAAAACGCTATTTAGCAGTTTTTTTCTCGACATAAATATTCAAATAAAACTGACACACGCTAAACTTTTTTTCGTGATACGCTTTAATGTACATACCTCAGACCGTGCCACCACACAACCGAACAAAAAACAAAGGTCGCCCTTATTCCTTATATTTTTTAAGTAGTAGTACATAATCTCAAAATAGTAGTAGTAGTAGTAGTAGTAGTAGTAGTGTAATCAAAATAGTTAATTTTCCTTCCAGTAGGAACGTACTAAAACATGGTACTTGAGGTCAATTAACTTTGTAAATTGCTTCCTCAAGTCAAGAACATCGATACATCATATCTTAAGTTCCGACTGTACATGCCGAAGATATGATGGATTGCCTAGTCTTAAGACTAGGGGGTTATACGGCAAACTTTTTTTCCGGTACGGTACAATGTGCCTACTTGGTATGTCAAAGCTAGCTTTGACCACTTAAAAAAAAAAATATATATATAGATATGTATGAGTTTAAGAGCCGTTTTCTTGTTCGGCAGTCAAATGTGAAAAAGCTCTCCACTGTAAAGGGGCCATACCTCATTGTTGTTTTGCCAAAACTGAAAAAGAAAAACAAGACTTACAACCGGAGCAGAACATAATATTATTTTTTGGTTGATAGAACAATCTTTATTTGAAAGCTCTTTTTTTAGTAAAAAATTAGCAAACAACTGTTACCTACATTTATTTTCAACTAATCTAATTTGGATTTTAATTATGTAATAGTATTTAATATATATTTTAAGATTTTTAAATTTCGGAAATTGTCGTTTTCGATTTTTATTTTTATGAAATTCAATAAATTCTTTTCATTTTCATTTTCAACTGTCATAATAAACATGGACATTTCATCATCATATTCTAAAATATTAATAACAACGACTGAAATTTATGAGTAATAGCGGATTTCACTGAGCTTTGAATGACAGCAATCATTAAAATAGTTATTAAGTTTATTTATAGGAGTGATCATTCCAATTCCAAATATTCCAAATTCCAAAATAAGAAACATAATCCAATAAGTATGTTAAAATAAGGTTATTAAGTCCTGTTTTTTATTTAAAACAAAAAAGGCAACGGCCCCGGCTTTCGCGAGAAGACGGCAAATACATCTAAGAGAGCTGTCGCCCTTGAAAGTACTAGGATCCATTAGCACCTAGCTGAAGGGACGAGATTTTGTGCTGAGTTCTGAGTGCATGATAGACCAGAGGTCGTTGAAGATGATTCAGGAACTAATTGATATCCAATTATATCCGTAAGGGCTGAGTTGAGACTAATTCATCTCCAATAATACCCGTATGAGACTGGTTGCGACTAATTAATGCCTAACTGTACCTGATTGAGACTAATCGCGGAATACTCTCTTTAGGGATTAGTCGGACAATTTTTTGCAGGGTACATATGTATGTACGTACATACAAACAGCATATATTAGGCGTCTTTTCTTTAACCTTCACAAGCTAATAGCTATAACAAAAAAAAAGAATTCAAGTATTCAAATTCAGTCGTTCTGTTAACGCTTACAATTTCCTTAAAATCGTGTCATATGATTGGTACATTTGTACATTTCTTATTTTGGGCTATTGGTACAAAATGAAAAAATTAGGATCCCATTTTTTTTTTTGTAGTCACACGATTGGTAAAATAGAGCCAACTTCTATTGAGAAATTTGTACTAATTGTTGGTCGTAGTTGGGATAAAGAAAAAATGTTTGTGCATTCACACGATTGGGCGTTTGCCCAAAATTTGGTGCAAATCCCACTGCCCTTTAGAGACTTAAAAATCTTAGTTCGAATGCACTAATTATCGCATTGGCGTCTTTCGTGGTAAGCAGACATGCATACAATTTTGATATTTTTTTTAAATTTTTATTTTTAATTACATTGTCATATTTTTGTGAATACATATAAATTTTTGAGCGTTGTTGTGTCAAATTAAAGATTTTACCTCTTCCTGATTGTCTGAAGCTTTTTGTCACCGAATGGCAACGCTCTAGTGTTTGGCTTTTCATGAGCCAATATAATTACGTTGGCTAATTCTTCCATACAAATAGCTTACATTTCAGTGAAATAAAACACGCCTATTTTACCTGTGTATATCGAACGCAAAATTGCGATAGAAGAGGCTGTTTGGCGTTCGTTTACGCATTACAGAGTGCCTAAAATGCGAAAGGGGAAAAATGAATGCCAAAAAGGGCAATTTTCAATGCGCTTGTCGCATTGCAGGGTGCCAATCTTCCGAATTTTCNAGCTGTTTGGCGTTCGTTTACGCATTACAGAGTGCCTAAAATGCGAAAGGGGAAAAATGAATGCGAAAAGGGGAATTTTCAATGCGCTTGTCGCATTGCAGGGTGCCAATCTTCCGAATTTTCGCAATTTTGCTATCGCATCGCATTACAGAGTAGCCCGCCTGATAATTGTTTCACCCTTTCCTCAAGAAACAATGGAAATTCTGTTGCAAACATGGGCTCTTTTTTCACAAAAAAACTTTNCCAAAATTTGGTGCAAATCCCACTGCCCTTTAGAGACTTAAAAATCTTAGTTCGAATGCACTAATTATCGCATTGGCGTCTTTCGTGGTAAGCAGACATGCATACAATTTTGATATTTTTTGAAAATTTTTATTTTTAATTACATTGTCATATTTTTGTGAATACATATAAATTTTNTGATATTTTTTTTAAATTTTTATTTTTAATTACATTGTCATATTTTTGTGAATACATATAAATTTTTGAGCGTTGTTGTGTCAAATTAAAGATTTTACCTCTTCCTGATTGTCTGAAGCTTTTTGTCACCGAATGGCAACGCTCTAGTGTTTGGCTTTTCATGAGCCAATATAATTACGTTGGCTAATTCTTCCATACAAATAGCTTACATTTCAGTGAAATAAAACACGCCTATTTTACCTGTGTATATCGAACGCAAAATTGCGATAGAAGAAGCTGTTTGGCGTTCGTTTACGCATTACAGAGTGCCTAAAATGCGAAAGGGGAAAAATGAATGCGAAAAGGGGCAATTTTCAATGCGCTTGTCGCATTGCAGGGTGCCAATCTTCCGAATTTTCGCAATTTTGCTATCGCATCGCATTACAGAGTAGCCCGCCTGATAATTGTTTCACCCTTTCCTCAAGAAACAATGGAAATTCTGTTGCAAACATGGGCTCTTTTTTCACAAAAAAACTTTAGAAAACCGTGGTAAAAAGAGCTATTATCATTATTCATCGATTGAACATTTATTTCTTTATTTTAGAACAATATTCCAAAATTTTATTTGCTGAGCTGTATAGGCACATACAGTATTCATTCTAAACATTCTGAGCTTAAAACTCGTAAAGAGAAAACATAAAAAATAGATACGAATTCATTAATTACACTAGTTTACACGAAAAAGGACTTCGCTCAAAAGTGTTTTTTAGACTTATTTAAGATCGCTAAACATGAAACTAAATAAGTCTCATTTATTTTTCCAAAGAACGTTTTCGAGATATAGGCAACAACCTGCTTTCTGTATTTTGCAGTTACTTATTGCCAAAAACTCAAAAAAAGCGTATACAACTTATTTTCTTTGGATACTTTTCGAAAGATATATATATTTAGCCTCATGGCGTTGATATATTTTGCGCGTCAATCGGAATAGTGCTTTTTGAGATGCAGTCGTTGAAATTCGAAAGATACGGAAATTTTCGAGCCTTTTCGAAAATTGTTTATCTTTATTCATTAATTTCAGTTGTAATTAAAAAAGTTAGGACGAAGGTCAATTTTATAACAAAAATGTGAAGCACAATGACGCTTAAATCGGACAGAAAATGTTAAAATTGTGACAAATTTAATAAAAGCCACCGATTTCAATTTTTGCTACTATCACTCTTTCAGCTGAGAATGGGTTTGTCCACACAAACAGCGGAAATGTTTAAATTTAATGTTTAAAACTAAGTTCAGATTTTTCGAGCCTCCACGGCTATTGCAAATGGCAACACTGCTCGTGAGTGCGAGATGCATTAATACAATTCCAGAAAGTATCTTTTTGAGTCCAAGAAAGATTTAGGGCTGAGTTCAAAATGTGTAGTAAACCACGGACCAGGCTTTAACAGCGATTTTCATATCAACCTAAGTAGTGTGAAGGGTTTAAACCCGCATGCCCCTATATTTAAGTTTTTGTTAAATTCAAGTTTGTTTGTGGAACGTACATACTTCACATTTATATAGAAACTTTATATTTTGCAAGCGACATGAATTTCAATAGTTATCTTTGCGACTATGCATATGAATTTAGTTAAACACTCGTTTTGGGTTAAGTTAACAATGGTTTTGCTACGCACTGTAAACTCGGCCTTAAGTGAAGTATTTCGAATCTCTTTGATTAATTTGCTAAATTATTCGTAAACAAATATTTGTGCATTCTTTTACGAAACCTTCACCACTGACTTCATTTGCGATTTTAAAATATATGTCGCACGCGCATCTTATTATTTACTTTTAACATTTCATATGTTAACCTCAACATAATAATACAAGAACTTTTCATTCCAACTGGTTCTCGACTTTCGTCGATCTGTATCTCTTCTCTTTGCATGGCGCTCATCTTCACTATAGCTAGTATTGTTCTTTGGCTGTGGTGTTGTGTTGTTTATTCTTGGTCTGGTTGGTTGCTGCTTGTATAGGTAGAGGTCTCTATATGCGGTATTTGATAGTTTTAATAGTGTTAAAGGTATTTGTTGTTGGTGTTTCTGGTGTCTGGTGTAGGATGTGGATGGGATTTTTTTCTGAATGATTTGTTGTTTTTACAGTAGATACCTGCTCTTTTTCGAATTTCTTTTATGCCTATGAAACCACCAGTCGAATGTATCACTCAAGTCCGATGTGCTGTTGCTTCCTTTCAAATTCTCCTGCTCGTGTCCTTCACTACCACCATCAGACAGCGGCGACTGATGGTGCGAGTGATGATGTTGTTGATGATGATGGTGGTGGTGGTGTTGGTGTTGGTGTTGGTGGAGCTGATGCTGCGGCTGGGGGTGGTGTAGATGCTGATGTTGTTGCAGCAGATGATGCTGCAGGTGTAGCAGTTCGTGGTGATGTTGGTTGTGGTGGTGATGATGCTGCTGCTGATGTTGATGCGGCGACTGTTGCTGTTGCGACGGCTGGTGATGCATGTGCAGCATATTAGCTCCACTACAGCTGATCGTCAAACCCAAACGATTGTTATTGTTTATGCTGCAAGTGTTGTTATTGTTGTTGGAAAAGCTGTTAATTTTACTAGCAGTAGCAGTTCGGCGCTCATCGGCGACCATAGTAGTGGGCGCAGATGTGGAGCAATAGGAGGCATTATTAGTGACAGCAGCAGCGGTTGCGGAGGCGCAATCGGCGGCAGAGGTGTAGGCGTAGGCGTAGGCATTGGCGGATGCGGATGCGGTGACGGACGCATGGCATGTAGGCACATTTAGGGAGGAAGAAGTAAAAGGATAACATTCATCAGCCTCAAGGGTGGTGGCTGTGGCGCTCGCACTAGCGCAGGCGCTGACGCCGCTCGCGCTAACGCTAGCACTCACATTGGCACTGGCAGCACATTCATCACACGCGCATACAGGCGACGACGCACACAAATCGAATTCACGCTCAGACGCAGACGCTGCAGATGCCTCGCTAGAGGAGCAATTATTTAGGCTTCCGGTGTGGCATGCGGAACAAGTGGTAGTGGTAGTGGTCGTTTCACGACTATTCGATAAATTTGATGCTTTACCCGTCAATTCCGAGTGCGCATGCGTGTAGTCGTCGGGCGGCCCAGGACCTGAGAGACACAAATATAGAGACACACACACATGGAAGAGGTTGTTGATGGTTGACAATCAAAAAAGGGTATTCAATCAAGCGGTCGATCGGTCAATAGGCGACGTTGGTCGAGCAGACATTCAGAGAGGGCGGGGATGAAGTGGATATTTGGCGTTGGTTACGATTTAAATTTCGATTGCAATTTCAGTTTTCGTCGAGTGTTGAGCGGATGTGCATGTAGATAATATATTTGTTTCAAGTGTACAAGCATGGGCGTGGTTTGTGTGCGAGGTTGAAGGCATTCCAATGCATTGGAGGCACGTTTACGTTATAGAACAGTTGATTACAGTTGCCGGTTACAGATGGAACGCGCAGCGGATTATTATCGATTTTGTGTGGAGGTTGATTCAGTGTTGGTTTAGTTTGGGTATTTTCATTTATTTGAGGTATAATTTTAATTTGAAAAAAAAAACAAATTTAACGGTTTTAGTTTAAGTTATGAAAAAACAAATTTTAAATGTACTCCTCAATGTAGAAGGAATGCACCTAAAGTAATTTAAATAATGATACAATACAGTCTTACAGATAATAATATTAAGCCAATTTTGAAAAAAAGTTTAAAAAATTAAAAAAAAAACAGTATATCGTACCAATTTTATTAGTACCTATATATTTTTTGTCCGAAAATTGAACTCGCTGTATAAAATGCTGAAAACCCTATCATACGCCTTCAACATTTTCGTAAAAGACGCCGGAAATGGACTACAAATTATGCATGTATGTAAGTAATTAGTTACTAAAGATTTTTTATATATCAAAAAATACTTCTTATTAAATTTAATCGCGCATAAAACGATAAGATTTTAGTTTCAGATAGTAAGTTAAAATAAGAAAAAAAATAAAATTAAATTTAAGAAATTGTAACAAAATAAATTACGTAGATATAATAAAATTATAAATAAATTAGAAATGAGTTGCAAAAAACACTTAAACGCTAGCAACAAAAGTGTCACAAACTCTAAAAATGTCACTGAACTTAAAATTGTATGTACAGTACGGCAAACCAGCAAGATATGTATGTAAAAAGCAGTTGAGAGAATTATTACAAAAATGGAAACTGCGTGCTTAGAACGAAATTAAAGCCAAAGTGAAATGCATGCAAATTATAAATAAATACACAAATAAGTTATACAGCCAAGGTCCTTTAAACGTCGCTCTATTCGGTTGTCTATAAGGTAAAAAGCCATTAGTAGTTTTTAGTGAATAGAGCTAATCTTGGTTAAAATTTATCAAACTCGTTTCTTATACAGTACAAGGGATGTTTCAAAAGTTATGATAAACACTTATTTACATTGCCAAATAAAGTTTTTAATATTATATGTATGTATTAAATCCGCTCAGTTACTTTTACTGCAGGCCTCACCGTTTCTCTGTTGTACTATTTATAAAACAAAATATCGCCCATTTACAAAAAGACTTTCCTAACTCAAAAGAGATGATAGGTTAACGATATGCTTAAAGTTTGCTTTCGGTTGCACTCATTATGCGTTGAGACTTAGCTGCAAATTTGGTTCTCACGTGGAAAATATACAAGTTTCGGAATTAATTTCTTACCTAAAATAAACTTTTATTAGGCCTGTATTGCAATAAAATGCCAAGTTTTAATTTAATTTTTTTAAAAGATGGTAACCCTCGTAAAAAACCTAAAAAAGATATTCCAAATTTGATCTAAAATCCGTCCAGCCGTTTCTTAGTGAAGATGGCTTTCGCATTGTAGCGCTTAAAGGTCTAACTGAAAAAATAAATAAATAAAAGAAAACCTTATCTATACATAGTCCCAGCAAACATTGAGGTTAGTTATCGATTAGAGAATGATTGGAGAACTAGCCACATTCTCCAATCTCAAACGTTAGAGAACGACTCGAAAAACTATCGAGAATCAAAGCGATCTCAACAAAAATGGGACATAGTTCTCGACTCGAGAAAATATTAATTCTCTAATCGAATTCGAATGTTGATCTCTAATGGGATTCGAATGTGAATTTCAAACTGCTCTTTTCCTTTGATAAATAATACGTTTTGTTTGCAAAATTTGTGTTGAATGCATTTGCAATGAAATAATAATGAATTATTTGAACTAAAACATTATTTATGATTCATTCATTTGGAATATTGCTTATTTACATTTATTTGAATTTGCGCTGTTTCTCTAATCGTTCTCGAATCGAATGCAGTTCTCTAACTTCGTCATCGACTTGAGAACGATTAGAGAATTACCCTAGTTATCTAATGTATAAATCCAAATTTCTCTAACGTTAGTGACTGTGTTTTCTGGGGAATAAAAGAAAGTCGAGACTCTTTGTACGCGCTAATCTCGAAAACTTCTAAAGGGATTTGAACGAGATTCTCTCTAATATATTCTGCATCGATAGGAGAGTGACCTTTGGCATTTAGGAATTTCTATAGGGTTGCTCCCTGTCTAAAAAAATTATAAGATTCACACCGTTTGTTACAAAAAATGAGGTGTCAAATGAATAGGGATTGGCCTCTTGATAAGCATAAATGTTTAATTTTTTTTAGTAGGGTTGCCCCCTACTAAGAACATTCTTATATTCAATTCTATTAAGCGAAGGTATCAGTTCTGCACATAGCCTCCAGATGTGCAAAAATGTCTTATTTTTGAGTAGGGTTGCCACCTATTTAAGAATTATAAGATCTTCAGCGTTAGTTGGATAACAAAATGAGACACCAAATGAGAGGGCATGGCCTTCGCATGTAAATTTTTTGAGTAGGGTTGCCACCTTTTTAAAAATTACTATTTTGTTCTAACATACGCCAATAACGCCAATCTCCAATGTGCGGCCGTTGTGGTGTAGTGCGCGCTACCATTCTGCATGGCTTGGGCTCAAGATGTTCAGTAATGTGTTATTTTCTGAGTAGGGTCGCCAATTTTTTATAATTACAATTCATCGTTCTTTGGACTAAAAAATGAGGTACCAAGTGAAAGGATATGGTCTCCGTATGTGCAATAACCTTTTATTTAAAAAAAAAATCCCACCTTACGTGAGGGCTTTTTTTGTTAATGAAATCAGATTTCCACAGTTCTTTCAATTATAAAAGATGAGGTGTCCAATGAAAGAGCTTGGCGTTCAGATGTGAAAAAAAGGTTTTATATTTTCGAAAAGAGTTGCCGCCTATACAAAAAAATATAGGATATATTAAAAAAGTGAGTCGTCAAATGAAAAAACTTGACCCTCAGATGTGATAAGGCTTTATTTTTTTTAGAATAAAAATATAAGATGTCAACTGAGAGGGCTTAGCCATTAGGTGTGCAATAAGGCTTTACATTTTTTAAAGAGAGTTGCCACCTGTTTACTCCAAATGCATATAAGTACATACATACTTATACACATATGTACAAATTCAGCGCGTGGCGAAGCCGGCTAGTATGTATATAATTTATTACTTTTTAAACAGGTGGCAACCTTCCTACTGGAGCCTTGGAAATCAAGCCTTTTGAAAACCTTTTCAATTCATATCCATTTTGTAATAATTCCGTTAACTTATTAATTAATTTTAATATAACTTTTTCAACAGGAGGCAACTCTCTTTTATATATTTTAATATTTTATATAACTTGTGTACAATTTAATCAAATTCGACTTCTCAAAGGGATGCACCCCTCTTCAAATTTTTTCAAACTAAAAACTTCTTAAACCTTTTTCGGCTGACCCTCCGGTTCAATTACTTAATATCCCTAATTCCAGCCGAACTTGACTCTTTAAACAGGTAGAATTGCCAAGTGTACGTGTAGTTTACAGTAAAGCCTTTTCAAAACCATTTCGATTGATACGCATATTTTAATAATTCCTTTAACTTATTAAACAATTTTAATTTAGTTTTCAACAGGTGGCAACTCTTTTCAATAAATAAAAAATAGAATATCTACAGGAATCATTTTTCATTCAATTTTAGTAGAATGAAGTG
>NW_016162154.1:20000-30047 GCF_001687245.7 Rhagoletis zephyria | reverse complement strand
GTATGTATGAGCGAAAATGCCGCATGTGCAAGTTGCATAGGTAGTCAAGGAATGTGAGGAATATGCTTGTTTATTAATATGAAAAAGAATTGAGGACATTTTTCAATGAGGTTTAAACGGTGAAAAGTAAACAACAGCTATAGTTATTGTCTACTCTTTACCGTACAAAGCTTTTATCCATCCTTCAAAGGCACATTTTCTGCGTCAAATTTGTACCTATACGCAACTTATAAAGAACCAAAAATTTATGCACAGCTCTCAGAATACCAAACATTTATGCCTAACTTTCAAAAAATTAAAAACTGAAGCCCAACATTTCTTTCAAGCGTTCCCTAAAAGACATTCTGCATGGTCGTATTGGGTAGAAAACTTTATCCAATCAATATGCTGATCACTAGAGGTACCACAACACAATCGATACGTGAAATTAGAATTCGTGTTTGAACAATTTCCTTAAAAAAATTAATCATCTTTAAAGCTCTTTCATTTAAAAGCTACCCTCAACAAAAATTATCTTATTAATTCCAAGTAAAAGCAATAAGTAATTGATTTCTCAAAATCGCACAAATTAATGCCAGCCTGCCATTCGTAACTTATACAAATCCCTCAGAAAATTAAGCCTCAAAGAGCTGAGACCAAGTGCACATAAAAACAGAAAAGAGAAAAATTAAAAATAAACGACATCGTCAGAAAAAGAAAAACAAAATAAACGTTCAGAGGAACTCTGACAAAAACAAAAGACAGCTCAAAGCAAAACTTGAAAAACGACGCCAAGATTTTTTCCCTCCAAAAACTTCCACTACTACGGGTTGTTTGTGTTCCAACGCAAGGGAGCATAGCATACGTTAAGGCATTAGGTCGTTGTACAAACGTCATAATGAAGTTAATCGCTGTAGTTGATAATTATACGAGGTAATATTGTTTATGTAGTAATGGCGATAATGACTGACTTTGGAGAGCATGTTTTCTGTGCATTTGTATACAATGCAGTTGTTGTAAGCAACCAGTTAAAGGGTTTTAAAAAGCAAATACGAACAGTATGAAAGGTAAAACATAATAAACGAAAACGTAAAAAAAAAAAACTGAATGAAAACTTGTACATACACATATGCATAAATATAGGGAGAAAAAATGGAGTACAATAAGCGAGCCACAGAAAAACATTGAAAACACCGCAAAAAAAAAAGAAATTAACAGTGAAAATAATCGCTAAGGTATACACCACAACAACGAATGCATTTGCATATGTACATACATATGTATATATGTACGTACAGATGTACTATGNAACGAATGTATTTGCATATGTACATACATATGTATATATGTACGTACAGATGTACTATGTTCACGTGCATGCAAATATGTAAATATGTATGTATGTTTGCATGCATGCAAATGAGTACAAGTGCTCACAACGCCAGGTCCATGGTCAGATAGGGTGCAGGAGGATTAGAAATCTAAAGGTGGTCACCTTAGTAAGAAGTAAGCAGCATAAAAAGTTATCAAGCAGAAGGTGATAAGTGAAAGTGGGGGCGAGATGGAGCCTTAAAAGCAGTTCTTTAACGTTAATTTTGTTACTGGCATAGAGAAAAATGGAAATCTTCATATCTTAGGGACCGAGAATAACCGTCAAATAACAAGATTATTATGTTTAGATAATTGCAAAATTGCTCTTTTTATTTTATTATTATTATTTTTTTCTTCGTTTTTATAAGCGATTTAAATCTTTTATGATTCAAACTATTAAATCTTAAATAGTGAACGAGGAAGGGGAAAAAGCAGGCAATTGAAATTTTCGCGCTTTCTTGTATTAAAAATTACATATTGCATATTAATTAATTTCATATTTCTTTTCCAGGGAACGAGAACAAAACATATGATCGAAAATAAATTTCTCGTAGTATCCCAAGAACGATTAAAATACCAAAACCGAAATGAGAACAAAACTGTCGAGAATATTCTTAATTGGAATTATACAAGAACAAATCCCTGTGGAACGTTCTCAAAGAGAGCAAAATGCGAACATTTCGGGAAAATTACTAAGAGAACAAAATGGGAACAAAAATCTAAGGAACTTTCTCTCGAAGAACAATTTGGTAACTTAAGTCTCAGAAACTTTCTGACAGAGAACGAAACGGGCACAAATCTTCGCTGAACTATTCCCGAAGAGAGGAAGCGAGAGTAAAATTTTTCTCATAGCGTTCCATTAGGGTAAAATGTTTAACTATTAAAATTAAACGTAAAAGAACTGAAACATATGTAATTATGCAAATAAAGTAAACGAAAGACTTAAGACACGAACTTTTCTTGCAGTAGAAATGATTCAGCTTTTCTTTGGCTTAGAATTAACAATCGTGTTTCTTACTGAAACTATTTATCATTTCAACACGCAGATGCCTCTCTCATTCTTAACGTAAAGTACTCAAAACTTTTGTTCTCGTTTTTTCTCTAGCAGAACGTTCCGACAGAATTTGGTTCTTATTTGATCCCCCTTGAAAACGTTCTCGTACTTTCGTTTAGGAAACGTCCCCGTGTTCTTATTGAGAACATTCCCGAGGGGTTTTTTTTTTGTGTTCTCATTTTGTATCCGTTCAAAGAGCTCTCAAACTTTTGTTCCCGTATGGTTGTTTTGCAGGAACGTTCTTGACATTACATTTTGTTCTCGTGCAGAACTAAACCAAAACCGGAAGGCGTTCTCTGATTTTTATCGATTCCAAATACTAAAATAATAATTTGCTTTCACCACCATGTAGAGATATTTCCCCCCTTTTCGGTCAGTATCAGAATTTATTTTGACTGAAAAATGGAGTTAGCACCTTTTGCAACGGCGGTACTGTTGTTTTATACCTTTCCTCATACCACACAAATTTTGTATCTTATATTTTTTTGCAAGCAATAAATTAATAGAAATTGCCGATCGTAACGTGCGGATCGCTAGGATTTGCTCATGTACGCATACTTCTAAGTTGACTTAGCATGGCATGGTTTGGAGGCGTCGATATATGTATGTAGTTTTTTGACCTCGGCCCAAGCCGATTTATTGGTAAGCTATAACGGAAGTGGGAACCTACGAATTCTATCGGATCTTATTTACTCCAAAATTCTCGAATCCCACGCCTCTTCACTTTATAAACGCTGTCGTGAAATTAAATTTTTATCTACATTACATGCAAAAATAAAAAAAAACGACATCAGCATCAGCAAAACGCTGCTACAGTTTATTTACATTTTTACAAACCCAAGCGACTTCGCGTCTTTCTCACACCCTTTACGCTACGTATGTACGAATTTACATAGGTACGAGCATGCGCGCATGGCGATCATCGCGCTTTTGCCATATTTATGGGTTATTTTCTGTGCGCGCACGCGTTTTACTGAACAGCGATCCACGTCGAGTGTGCGCCAAAGAATAACGCGATGATGAGATGTTGTATAGGTGGTGTGGAAGGTGCTGTAGCGGTAATGTTTGGTGTTAAAGTGTGCGCGCCTGTATGTGTACGGTATTAAGAAGTAATGAAACTTCGCTTCGACGGCCACTCCATGGAATGTTGTCAAGAATTCTGAGAATTCTTGTGGGACGTCGTCGACTTGGATGGCTGGTCATACAAAACATATACATACATGCATATGTAAGTGAGACGGTATGCTCCAAAGCATATACAATGTTGTACATATAAAGCGAGTATGTATATGGAAGCAAGTTAGAACGAGACAGTGAGTTCGATGGTTGGTGGAAAGGTGACGTGAATGTCAGATACTTGTTGGGAAGATTGGCTGCCTATAAAAATATAAATACTTGCACAACAGCAACTGGCAACCAGTCCAACAAACCGACATATGCGGCAGCGGACCCACATTTCCCGCTCATTACGTACGACCAAAAGAACAACTGGTACGATAAGGAATCTCAGGAAGCTGCAGAGAAAAAATATGCCGCCTACAGGACCACACAGCGATCGGCCGCAACGCGAGCTATGGGGTACCGATAAAGGGAAATGAAGAGTGAAGCGATACGTATTTGCCGTAATGAGAGAGACCGCAAAATACGGGGTTGCGAAAAGTTTTAAATGTTGGCCGACAGGTAAAACTACCGAAAATTTTGCCAGAGTTAGGCGACTTACGGAAGGTTTCAAGACTAGGGCGAACTCCTATAAGAATCACCATGAGGACCTAGTGAACTATGTGCAGAACGTACAGAGGGAATGGTAGCAGCACTGAAAGTAGTGAAAAAGGCGGTGCGAGCCGCCAGTCGATGATGACGGAGTTGATGTCCCACCGCCTGCCTATGACGTGGTACGAATAGCAATTACTACGTGGCTGAAAAACAAGAAAGCTGGAGCTGCG
This sequence comes from Rhagoletis zephyria, assembly GCF_001687245.7. NCBI lineage: Eukaryota > Metazoa > Arthropoda > Insecta > Diptera > Tephritidae > Rhagoletis > Rhagoletis zephyria. Next base: position 25,700 of record NW_016162154.1, on the reverse strand, counting down.
GCTACGCTGGCTAGATCATGTCGTTCGAATAGACAGAAACGCTCCAGCTCCGAAAGTATTCAACGAGGGTCGCGATGCTGGTAATCTATTATTGTTATTAGCTACCAGCAGGATTTTATGGAAATTGTCTTTTTTTCTGCTAAAGAGATAGAGTATATTCGATTAAGCGTGTCCATGATTTAGCTTTCCCTGATTCCATATATACACATTTGATGTTGCCTTTTTTTGCATAAATATCATTAAATCGTTAATTGATCTCCAATTATACCCGTGATTGATGAGTCAAGACTATTTGATCTTAAATAATACCCACATGAGACTAATTGCGGCTAATTAATGGCCATAGTACGCGATTGAAACTAATCCCGGAATATTCTTTTTAGAGATTCGTCACAATTTTTTTTTTTCAGGGAATGAGCATAACCGATTGACATGTACACACAAGCATACCTACATTTTATATCTCTGTTCTGAACTGGTGCGGTTCTAGAACATTTAGACCAGCCATCGTTAAAGCGACGGACTACTGGATCGTTATTAATCTCTTTTCCATGCAGACAACTGGCGAATTTAAACGGCAATGTCCTAGGAAGTGGAAATTGTCCCCCGCTGCATTACTTTTTCTATAGTTCGGAACCAGTCCTAAATTCGACAGATGGGATCTAGTTCGCTCTGCATCACTTTTCGATAATTCTGAACCAGTTCTAAACTCGTCGACTTAGATATAGACTTTTTTCTTTGAGACATAACATTTTCTGTGACTAAATATTTTGGACTTAGCAAATTTGCATATTACAATTAGAAATAAAATAGCTAGTTTGATCTTCAAGAAGATTACTTTTAATTCTTTCATCAAAATATCATCTTTTAAAAAAAGTGGACTTGAACCAAACTTTTTACTCTTAGCTAGCGTGGTATATAGTTTTAAGAGGTGAAATAAAATAGGTTTTTGAAAGTTGGCTCGTTGCTTTTGGACTAGTGGGCATTTGGTTACTCTGTCGGCCTAGTTCGTTTTTGGCGATAAAGTTCTACTACGGAACTAGTAATTTGGTTTACTAGTGTCGGGGTGGGTTTCCCTGCAGGGTTGATATAAACTTTTTATTGCACAATTCACCGCACATCAAGTGTTACGATAACTAATACATATGTACATTGAGTCGATTTAACGGTTTTCCGCATACTTTTGCACTAAGCCAAGCCAAATAATTGTTGTGCGCTAAACGTGTTTGTTGTGCGGACGCACATTGATTGGCTTAGGCATTTTCACAACATAATTTTGTTATTGACCATCGAACGGTAATTGATTGAATTGCCACTTGTGTGAATGTATGCACTGCATTCTTTTTCGAAAAGCTATTTGGTTATTCTTAGGCTGTGTGATGTGTGGGAAAGAATTTCATTAGATGATGACACCGCACATTAGGAGAGTTTGTTGACCCCATTTTCATTAAGACTTAAAAAAGATTAAATCGTTGTATTTTTGTTTTTTGACTTTGTGGTTCTAATGATGTTGCAAATGTTGCTTTATTTTCTGATACAATTTTTAGGTTGAAAAGGGTAAGAACTTCGGGAGGAGCTCAAACTCATTGTACTCTTTTGTTTTGTTTAGTATAAGACGGCGATTTTCGACTTTTGTATTATTTTTTTTATTTTTCAGTTTTATTCCTAATGAAATTATTTCTAACACAATAAATAGTTTCTTGTAATCCCATAATTTATCACAACAAAAGTATTATTGCACTAAAAATAGCATCAGACAAGTTAGGTAAATAAATGTAAAGGTTGCAAGAATTACAATCAGTCATGCAAACTATAAACTAACAGAGCTGGCAACCACTTCTCGAGCTCACTTCTCAGAATGTTTTGTATGTGCATATGTTCATACTATACATGTATGCAGAAAGAAGGGTCAACGACGTTTCCATAAGTAGCATAATATTAAAAAAAAAATAAAAATAAATAAAATATGAGAAAAGTACTCTGCAAAATCAACTTCCCCCTTTTTTTAACTGAAAGAAGCTTGTTTCTAATGTTAATTGTGCGCTGGCGGCGGCGTTAAGGCAACAGTTTTTAATAGTTTAATTTTTCATACACGAATGGCGCAAAAAAAAAAACAAAAGCATGTCTAAAAATATATCTATGCATTATCAAAATAGGGGAGCCTGATGGCAGCCGACATTACCTAAACCGCAAAACACCAAGCGGAAAGAAACGGAGACAAATGCAAAGCGCACGCGATATTTTTGATATTTGTTATAAACTTGACTTAAAAAGGGGGAATTGGAAAAATAGGTAAAATAAAATGTATCTATGTACATGTGCAAGCCATAGAGTTATTGAAAGAATTAAGAAGAAGGTAGCAACAAATTTTTAATACTCATTCAACAAATAAACATTTAAAGAGAAATATTTGAGCTATCGCTGTTGTGAATTTTTTTATTATTTTTTTTTTTTACTTTATAATTTTTGGGAATACATACATATGTACATAGTTGTTTACATGTAATTCAGGATAAGGCCGTTTATGTACTATTTGATTTGATATATCGTCGGTGATACTGCAAAACGTTCTATGTCACTTATTACCTCTGCTCGCTTCTGGCAGCCGTTCATCTTCATCGGCCAAAGGTAGACAGTTAATATAAGCAATAATTTTATTTTATTTGTTCAAATTGTTCAATTGTTTCAGGTGCTGGGTTCGAATGCAATCAGGCGCAATAAAAATATTCGTTACTTTTTTCCAAACTATGAAAACACATCTGTGAATTGCCGAAAGAAAGCGTTTTGAACGAAAAATTCAATACAACAAATTTCAGAAAAACAGCCAAAAACGTATCCGTTTCACAACCATTTTCGGCACTTTTCTGTACATACGTTTCGGCCGCACACTTTGATGGAGAAACGGATCGTCAAAGTATCCGGACAAAAATCCACATTTCATCCACCTTTTCCCTTTTTCGAATTTTTTGCTAGCTGGGAAATGTTCTTGGGTACATTTGTATCTAGAATTCCGTTCTTGCGTATACTCTTACATAAAACATAAAACATAAAAAATTATCAGCCCAATTCTTGATACTCCCGGGGAGTTTGTTCTCCGGGAATTTATTTCTTCCGAGAAAGAAATCCGCCAATAATTAACTCCCAGGGAGTGGCATTTTCCCGAAAATTTGGGAGGAAGTTTGAATTTCAAAAAAGCTGTTTGACACTTTTTTGACAGTTCATCTCCGCCCTTTAATACGAAAAATCGTCAGGGAATTTTTATTTATGATAGGAGGAAAGGGAAAAGAGAGAAAACTCCCAGGGAGTTTCTGTTCAGAATCGGCCTGTATATGTCTTAAGAACATGGGAGTAAACAAAATACACTACAAAAAGATTGTTTTAGGGCAACATGAAATTTTAGCTCCCTGCTGGAAATAATAAAACACTTTTTCAACATTTAAAGTATGTTGTAGGTACAGCTGCACCTAGGGTTCCGTATAAGGGTTAAAGGGATGTTAATCGGAATTTCAAACTTTTTAACAGATTTTTTTTACAAGAATTCGAGTATGAAGTTCTGTAAGCCATTCAATTTTAGTACAACAAAAAGCAAGCTTTAAGTTGCTAAAATATTCCGTTAACTTTTGATAATTATTTTGGCTTCCATACAAAACTATTCGTTGTATGGAAGAAAATGCTCAGCAACGTCAACAAAAAAAAAAAATCACAAATCAACGTGATTTTTTAGCAACTTCAAATCTGCACTTTATTATACTAAAATTGAGTGATCAAAAATTCGGATTAGAGTTAGAAAATTTACTATATTTTCCTTAATTTTCTCCAAGGCTTGAGATTTCGATTAACATGGTTTTTGTTGTAGAATGAGCTATATTTTTATAAAAAATTAACGAACACAATTTACCATGAAAAACATTTTGAGTATTCAAAATACTGCTGAGAATATCTGTATGTTGTTAATGACAGGATATTTTACTTAAAAAAAAAAATATAACACAAGGGTTCCATGACACTCTCATACACACACATAATATGTACGTATCGAGGACTGAAATCGACGCATTCACGCAATTATCGAATTCATATTTGCTTAAGGCAAACGGAAAAGTGCTGCGGAAAAGACACAAACAACTCCAGCATTCCAAGAAGTATATTGCCTTTTGAAGATGCACAACAATGCCACAACCAACCATCAGCAAACGAAATAAACAAGAAAAAGGAAAAAGAATTGGCTCTGTGAGGCAGGAACGTTGCAACACAACGACAACGTCGCATGTTGCGCATAAAGGAATTCGTTCATGGAATCCATGGAATTGAATAAATGTTTGCACCACCATCACCATCATGCTGCCGGCGTCGTCGTCCTCCTCATCGATGCAGTGTAATGATCAAAACAACAAAATCGGAAAACAAAAAAAAAATGATCATCCAGCAATTGTTGCCATCTCTGATTGCTGCTGAAAAGGCGTACGTAGTACGATCGCCATGATTCGGCGCGATTTCATGGCTTTGCCATCCACAAATATGTATGTATAGATGGTAAACCCACAAATATCATAGTATGTATCTGTTTGCTGTTTGAGTATGTAGATGATCGTCGACGCCACCACTTCCTACTACCCCCTAAAAGAGCAACAAGCTCACTGCACTGGTATGGCATGCGAAGAAATGCTCATCTTGAAGGCGGAGTTTACGGCAATGCAAAAACATGCCACGCCAAATTCCTTCCCACGAGGACTACCACGTTTGTCTGGTTCTACCCCGTATACCTACATACATAAGTTATGCGATCCATACAAACGCTTGATTAGTTGTTCTGTTTGTCTGTCTGGTATGTTATGCTCCTTTTTATTTTGTATGTGCCGCTGCTTTGTTATTTTTATTAATGACTTCAAAAAATGGGTTCAAGGAACGTTGAGAATTCAATGCCTTTAAAGCGAAGAATTCTTTGAACTCAATGAAGGACACTGTAGCAGACATAAACAACATCGAGTTTTGTTTTTGTAATTTCTTCTGGTTGCTATGTTTAGACGTGACTTTGTTTTTGAAGTTGCAGCGTTAAGCGAAAAATTGGCGCCAAAACTGTATTGTGTCGCCGCCATTGAAAAAGAAATTTCTGAGAAATTTTAAATGAGCACACGGTTCAGAAACATGGAAAAAGAGAAATATTAATTAATGATTTTAATACCCTCTTATACCATGTTCTGACCGACATCGAAAATATGTTTTCATTGCTAAAACTGGTTTTCGACCTAAAACTTGTGTTTTCGTCAATGAAAACTCACGTTCCACTCATTCCAATCGGTGTCTGCACTAATTTTTTTCCATTATTTATCGAAGTGGAAGTCATATTTTATCATCTTTAATACGCCATTTCCGATTTATTGTTAATTGGCTGACCAAAATAAAATAAGCATGGAAGTAAAACGTTGTTAATGAAAAGAAATTGAAGGAAAAGTATTTTGGTTTTGTATTTGTGCAGCAAAACTGTAAACAAAGGATGTAAGAAATGTCAACGAAAACACCAACAGTCGGTGTGAACAGCCTTCAGCCCACAATCCCAAAACACGTTTTCAAGGTGTTTTCATTGTCGGTCAGAACATTGTATTAGCGTTAAAAAACACTTGGATTTGGTTTTAATATTTGGCATCACAACGGTTTGTCGGTTTGGGCCGCGACAAAAAAAAAAAAAAAAAAAAAAAAAAA
>NW_016162154.1:0-15000 GCF_001687245.7 Rhagoletis zephyria | reverse complement strand
CACTATTTTGCGGTCATCGCCCATCAAAAGTAGTTAGCTACGGCCAAAGGAAATAGTTAATAAATAGTTACCACTAGTCGACTGCTAGNAAGTTCTCACTATTTTGCGGTCATCGCCCATCAAAAGTAGTTAGTTACGGCCAAAGGAAATAGTTAATAAANACAGGGTTCTTATGATTAATGTCGTCATTTCGATAGATATTATGTATATTTACCGACAATGTTATCGATGTCAAAATTGCTACATAATATTTTCTTTTCATTGTCAATGGAAAAAGCAGCTAAGAAAAGTGAAAATAAGGAAATGAAAAAAAACAAACTTTTTACCAGACAAAAACTTTATCCTCGATGCATATATTCCTGCTATTTTAATTCTAAAGGGTATACTGGATAAGCCACCAATAGCTCGAGCTCCACTGTCGAAATTCATCGAAAGTTGTTCGATCTGACATGTATAATCTAATATATCTGGAATATTCCAAAAGAAAGTACTGAACATTTCCCGACACTTTTATTTTGTGTGTATTTCTAATTTGAACCCAGCTACCATGTTTTATATGTACCTACGTTCTCGCCGATTCAACAAATTGCATAGCTACATAGTGCGTTCAGGGTTAATAAATAAAAAGGGTAGTGTAACAGACAGAAAATCTAATCGAAATGTTTTAACAATATTTCACACTAGTGTGAAAACACAGACTTCTACAAAATAGTATTTTGAAATCACGTTAAAAACTCATTACAGCGATGAAATCTAATTATAAAACCACTAAGAATATATATCGAGAAAATGCAAGTGAAAAAGAAACTAAGAGGCGTTAAAAGAAACCCACAACCAATCAACTAACTGATGTACAAAGTAAAATATTACTATGACCGTGTGTACATACATATGTGTGGATGTATGTATGTATGTATGTATTTATATCTACAAAGTAATTTTAATGAACTTCGCGTTGAGGTCGGTTGCTTTAATGCACTCGCAGCAGCAGCAGGCGACTTGTCAACGACGACGAACGACCGCCGACAAAACACCAACAATAGCGCACTGCCTTTTAACAGCTACAAATCAATTTTCAAAGTTCAAAGCGTAGGAGTCTCACGCCTACGCTGCTGGCGAGCTCCTCATCTATGGCTACACCCACAGCGAGCCAACCAGCCAGCCAGCCACCCACTTTACTTCCGCACTTCGATGTTCCATAAACATAGTGGTGGCTTTCTACACACACACACACACTACACACGGCAACGGCGAGAAAGCGAACGGCTGACGAACCAACAAATCGACCGACCGACCAAACGCCCAGTAGGCAGAAAAGTAAACCAGCGAATTCCCTGTTATGTGTAAAACTGGGAGTGGTACCATTGAGTAAATAATGTTGTTGTTGTTGTAACGTAGTATAACGGTTTGCATTATGTGTATGTACTGCGAAGAAGCAGCAAACNGAAAGTAAACCAGCGAATTCCCTGTTATGTGTAAAACTGGGAGTGGTACCATTGAGTAAATAATGTTGTTGTTGTTGTAATGTAGTATAACGGTTTGCATTATGTGTATGTACTGCGAAGAAGCAGCAAACGTAGAGGAAGTGAGCCAAACGGAAGTTGCCACGAGTGTGCCACTCCTTCCTCCAGCTCTCGCGCCAAAGAAACGTTTAGTTTTAACTGAACTAATTACACAATAGAGCAGCTAAATTAAAACTATGAGTAATAGTAAAAAGTGATGCGGGCGAATATACTCGTAAAAGAGCACAGCGGCAACCCTTGACTCCATTGGATACAAGGAATATAAATTCTCATATTGTAGCATATTAAAAGCTTTAAAAGGGGCAATTGGGCATAGCACCATGCTGGTGGTGTTTCTCGTGCTTCACTTGATATATGACGGAACAATGTTGTAGTGCACGCACCACTGATCACTGAGATCAAATGAAGCAATGCATAGGTAATGGCCAAGGGAGTGGTGACGAGACAATGTTGATGATGATGAGCGAGTAGAAAATTGATTTCAACACAATAAAGTGCAAGCAATTCAGGCGGCCGGTCGGTTGGTTGGTCGGGTGGTGGGATGGTACCATATTAAAGCAGTAGTAACTGTCAAAACGACAGCGAAAGAAAAAAATAAATAAATAGAACAGCGAGATGTTAAGTAACGACAAAACATCAAAAGTTTTCTTAACATCTTTGAATGTATGTATGTACATTTAATGACATCCAAAGCATACATGCATACGAGTACATATATACTTTCCGAAATATGTAGCATAAAAGCCATGATGACATTGTATAAGCTGGATTTAAGTGCAGAAGCAAGTGTCATCGCGTCTTCGTCGTCATCATCACCAACAGCAATAACAGCAGCAGTTATGTACGTACTACGTTAATGTTAGTGACAGGCTTTGACAAATATTAAATACTATTACACATTTTACAATATACGACGTAACAGCAACAATCAAAAGTTGATGAAAGAAGCTTATAAGCAAGAAAGAGGAGCAACATACAAGCTATTGTCAGTAGAGAAACTTACTTACATACATACATATGTACATATACTTATAAAACAAGGGGAGATGAGCGAAGGCACATAAAGTGACAAGTATTTTGCTGACATACAAACCAAAATGCCATGGAAGTGCGGCCATTGAAGCATCATTGGTTGCCAAAGTAAAAAGGGGGTATTTGAGAACATTACCTCACCCAATGTACTGAAGAAGTTCTTTGCAGAAAAATCCCATATATGTATGTATGTATATAAATATACATACATATGTAATGGCAGGCAGGCAGCTCACTTGCTTCTTGCTCAACTACCCGTGTTGGCTTAACATTCATACAAGTTCAACAACCCATTTTAAAATCGATCAGTGTTGTTCTGCACATATTCATGTGGACAGCGAATGCCATTGCAAGTTGAGAAAAACTTGTATTATGAAGTCAGAAATTTTTTAAACTGTTTAGCATTTGGAGCAATGCAGAATTGATATAGGATAGGTGCCGATTTTGTTCCAAAAACATCATATCAGTGGACATTTGAAAGAATGACTTAAGCCGAGTTCGCCCCATTTTTCTGAAAATCACTTAATCAGGCANCATTTTTTAAACTGTTTAGCATTTGGAGCAATGCAGAATTGATATAGGATAGGTGACTTAAGCCGAGTTCGCCCCATTTTTCTGAAAATCACTTAATCAGGCAGGTTCTGCAACTCATTTCCGATCGAGTTTCAATCTAATTCGCTTTGAATTCAAATTTACAGTGGTTGAAATTCACTTGATATTATTTAAGGCAACAAATTTTTGGAAAAATTTGCAAATTTTTTTATTACGAAAATGCTCGAAAACTGCTCGAATGACTTTGTTTTTGTTTTCTTTAATCAAAAATTCAAGATTTTTTCGCTCATTTGGTATATGGGAAGTATTGGTTGATATCTTCTAAGTATGTTTATTTGATTCAAATATATGGGCATAAATGATTTCCCATACAAAATCACTTCGTCATCATTTTGCATTCGTTGGAAGTGAGAGAAGGAGACAAAAAGTATGTGCGTGTAGGTATTTCGGCTTTTGAATAACAGATGGCGCAATATTTATAAAAGGCATAGGTGAAATGGAATATGTAAATGAAGAATATGATAAACATACAAGTAAAAACACAGATAAATATAAAGAAAAATATGAAGATGAGGATACCGATAAAAGTAAAGATGAAGATAGAGGAAGAAAGATTAAAATAAAGGTAATTATAGAGAAAAGGATATAGGCTAGACAGAGACTCAATCTGGGGACTATTTCGGGATTTTAAAGATTTTCGGAATTCTCGGGACTTATCGATATAATAATCGATATTTTCGGAATTTACCGATATAATAAACGATATTTTTTTATCGATTTTGTATTAAATTTTGTTATCGATTTTTTATAGATTTTGTTATCGACATTTTTATCGATTTTGTTATCGATTTGGCTATCGATATTTTTATAGATTTTGTAATCGACTTTGTTATCGATATTTTTTATCAATGTTTTTCTCGATTTTGTAATCGTATTTGCTATCAATATTATCGATTTTGTTATCGATATTTTTATAGATTTTGTTATCGATTTTGCTATCTATATTATTATCGCTTTTGTTATCAATATTTTTTTCTTACAGGTCTATTCTGCGCTGGTAATAAAAAGTTTGTAACCGGTAAATAAAGTTCCTGTAAATTTTTAAACCCTTTTCGCATTCTGTGTACTCTTATAACCGGTAATTTTTGTTACCATGTCATAAGCTGGTAACAAAGTATTGCCCCGTGAAATATGCAATGCCAGAGTTTGCACAATTCTTCATAGCTGAATTGCTGAATATTTTAACTGCAATACCAACATACCTAAAATCGCGGTGACAAGAACTGGTAACATTTTTTGGTAATAACATTTTCCGGTTACAAAATCATCGGTAACGTGCAGAATAGACCTGTAAGTGTTGCTTTCGTTTTTGACTTGGATGTGCTCTTAACCATATCACGTATTCTACGTTTAAATTTAGCGGCTGTGTCTCCGATACAGCCTGCAGTTTTTTTTTTTTTTTTTTTGATTCTACAATGGTTCCAGGAGTGTTTTTATGGTTTCAAAAGCACTTGGAAAATGCTTCAAGCCTGGGCAATTTGTTACAGAAAACATGTTTCATAGAATTATCGGAAATTATCAGGTCGAATTTCGACAGTAACTGGCAATCCTAGTCCAAAGAAATACAAGATTAAATAATTTTTAGTTTTATTTTTCCAGAGTTCTTCATGCTTTTTCATCATTAATTACTTCAAAAGTAATAATCGATTGAATTGCGAGCCAAAAAAAAACTGTAAAGCAACGGAAATGTGAAGAAGTAACTATGCCAGGAATTTCTTCGCCCTTTCGCCAGCGCCCCTAAACGGACGAAAAATTGGCATTTTCGCTGAGTTTAATGAATACGACAGACGTTGACACTGAAATTAATAATGTTGAACAGGAATATACAAAAAAAAAACAAAATCAAGCAACGCTAACGAAACGTGACTTGTAAGCAGTGTCACACAAAATTAAAAACTTATGTTTTGACGAAAGAAAATGGAAAAATGCCAAAGGGCGTTGAAATGGTGGTATAAAAATGTATGTATACTACATGCTCTGTATGAATAAGGATAGTAGAAAAGCAAAGTGAGCATGCATATACATACATACATATGTACATACATACATATATTTCAACTCACACGCACATAATTTGTACGTGTGCATAAAATGAAGCAGGAAATTTCTTTTGTGCGCTTCTAGTAAATTTAAAACTACGACTAGTAGTTTGTGTAGATTCTGCTTCCCACGCAAGCAGCTAGCGAATGAAATTTTACACACCAATTTTCTAAGAAGTGTCAACTCAAACCGTGTTGCATTCCATTCCAAATTTCGGTAATAGTAAAAGGCGTGCAATCGTGGTTTACGATACCTTCCTGCTGTGCGTATATAATTGAATGTTGGTGAAAGTAATTCAAGATCCGAGTATTAAATTCCGTTGAACGTGTAAGAAACTACCAGTAAGTAATTTTCTTTTCGGTAAGATCCTTTATTAAGGATCGTTTGTTTTTATTGACGAGTTACATAACCCTAATGCGATAGTTAACGTTTGATTTTCTGTAGAAAAATTTATAGTTAAATGAAGAATGTTAAAGCGCAGTTAGTCAACGACGTAGCGTAAACATAGGTTGACGTACGTAGTAGCATATAAAATTTACTGTTGATAGAGAGATAGAGAGAAACAATGGCAAAATCAGCGCCATGCGGTGGTGAGTTTTCGTTAACACGCGAATCCCATAAGGTAGATCGTGTCTGCGTCAACCTACGTCTACGTTACGTCGTTGACTGTTTGCGCTTTAAGTTACTGGCCATCTCTACAGGATACGATTTATTGCTGTCCAGCTCAACTTTTGCTTTTATATTAAAATATCAATAATCTTGCCGCCATGAAGTTTTCGCGCAAAGGAAAATCTATATTGCCGTTGAAGAGCAATGAACGGTATTCATTGGTAATTTATATTCAGACATATGTATGTATCAAAATATAAACTTTATCCTGTGGGGACGGCCTGTAATCAATGCACCGTGAAACGGTCCTAAGAAGAACTACAAACTAGTTGGCGTATATGCTTTCTTTTACCATCGCAGCAGCTTAAATTTTTTCCGAGCAACCTTTTGTGGCCGAGTTACATACGTAGACGCTATTTACACGATGACTTTTCAATCTGCGTTTTTTTTTATCTGTTCCATTTTCAAAAGTCTTCTAAAATATCTTTACGTTTGCACCAAAACTGTTTGTTTGCAACGTTTTTGCGTTTTTTGGCGTTTTAGAGCGGAGCGAATCGCAAAAAATGTGAGCTCCACATATTTTTTTTTTATTTAGCATGTGAAAGTGTTTTGTAAGACAATTGAAAGACGGTACGCAAGATAGTTGGAAAGATTTTGTTTATTCTGGCACGAAAGTCTTACAAAACAGGTTCTCTGCCAAATCTTATGGTGAAAAGCTCTTTTGACAGAAAGACAGTGGCAATGTCCGAGTGAGCGAAGCACTGGCGTGCCAATTGAGAGGTTCGAGGTTCGAATTTTCAGAAAGCGGTTTTTTTTCATTTATTTTTTTTCTACTTTTTAATATATATATTTTTTTGTTTTATGTTTGTTATTTTTTAAATTTTTATTTTTCCTATTTTGTTTATTCTTTTATTTTTCCTTTTTTAATTTTTTTATTTTTCTCTTTTTTATTTTTTATTTTATTTTTTTTTGTTGATTTGTTAATGTAAGTTTTTTAATGTAATTATTTTTTTTTATACATAATTTTGTTTTAACTATTATTTTTTCTTTTTTAAATAAATTTTTTCTTTTTCTAATATAATTTTCTTTTTACTTTTCGATTATTGTTTTAAAATAAAAATATATATATTTTTTAATTTAATTTAATTTTTATATGAATTTGTATTGTGTAAACTGAACTGTTCCACAAGCTTAAAGTGTTGATTTTATTGCTATGTTTGGAAAACGTATTGCTAAAAACAAAACAAGCAGAACAACGATAAGACTTCCTCGCTAGCAGATCTCTCAATTAGTCTTTCGAAAGAGAGAAAAGAGCTGCCAAGATAGTTGCCAGAATTGAAAATTGTCTTACGAAAAATCTTTCTTGCGATTATTTGGGTGATTCACTGGAACTCGAATATGTGGAAAATTCTTAACAAAAATTTCGCAGTTCAGCAAAACTAAGATTTTTTCCGAGGATTTAGAACTTTTCACATGCTGTTCAGTCCAAGTCCCGCTTGCGCAGCTTCATTTTGCTACAAAGACTCAAACAATGAAAAACGTTTTAAGGCAATGCTCTTATTTGTCAATCAGTTCCGCATTCGTTTGATTTTGTTAGACATTATAGTTCTGATGTTCTTTTTCGTTGTTTTTTTGTTTATGTATATTAATTTCATTGCATTCGCCTTACATTGCAAGCAGGCATGCTCCAAATTTTTGTTCATGTACTATGCGACTGTACAAGCAAATCAAAATAACAAATAACGAAGGAAAACTTGAAACAATAAACAGCGGGAAAACGGAAAAGGCAAACACCTTAAAATAGGCAACAGGATTGTTGTTGCTTTTATTATTGTCATTTAGATGCAATATACGTATGTACGTACGAATGTGTACAAAAAAAAAGTAAAAATGCAGCAAAAACAAATGCACATGCAGAGCAGAGAGCGAAAACAGATGCTTAACAAATGGGATCGGAAAACAGAAAATCATGTTGGAAAGGAATAGAGCACAAATGCACAGAGAGAGAGAGAGAAAGAGAGAGAAAAAGAGGAAGCGAGAGAATGCCAAATTAACACAAATGTCATCAACACCAGATGCCGGCTGCTTGGAAGGAAACAGATGCAAGCAACGTTGCTCTTGAGTTCGACGATTTTGTGTACAAATAAACTGGTAGAACATGGCAGCATTGTTTTTGTTTATGTTGATACTGATGTTGATGTTCATAATGGCCATAATCATCATCATCATCATCATCATCGTCTGAGAAGCAGCATAGCAGATGCCACCAGTTATGCTGGTCGGTGTTGTTTATTTCGTTACTCGGTTAGTTGACGCCGTCATCGGTTGCTATTGGAATTGACTTGCTTGCTGCACGCTCGTTGATTGCCGCCGCTACTGCTGCATTGGCTGGGAATGCAGCATGTTTTCGAAGTGAAAAACAACATGGCATTATGTACAGTACCCAACACAAAATAAAGCGACAGAAAGAGCAAACCAAAACAAAACTCAATACAGAGTATGTGCATGTATGTATGTGCATATGTATAAATACGCTGCGACAGTATTTTGTTGGTGTTGGCGCAATTTATGAAATATATGTATGTAAATACCTGCAAGAAGATGGGGATTTGATGCATTCTCGGGAATGCCTTACTTTCGTTTTATAAAACGTAGAAATTAAAATTTTCATAGAAGATTTTCTATATGTTTCTACATTTATGCCCAATAAACATTGGGCTTGCTTAACAATTCGAAAATGATTAGAAAACCAATCGTTTTTTCGCGTCCCACCTTCGATAACGAATGTACAATAGGTCAGTAGTATTCGATTGGAGAACTAGGCCATTCTCCAGCAAAACGAAACCTTCGTTGTCAAATATACTATTTTCTCTTCGTTATGAATTCGAAATCGAGCAGATTATCGAATTGAAATTTTATTGTTATATTGGATATCGAAAGTCTTTTTCTAACGTTCGCCACATTGTTTATTGAGTTTTTATTTTAACTAGTAATTCTTCGATAACTGATTGTTGTTGTATATTAACGAGTATAAGTTCAGAGACCCAGGAAATGAGTTGTCAGGTCCTATAGTAGTTACTTGGTTTTATTGTACTTTCTAATTTTCGTATTCTTGAAAAAATTACCTTTTAGGCACTTCTACCCGTTTTTGCACGCTTTTATTAAGTTTCACCAGTGTGTAATCGAATCTTACAATCAATTTTTTAACCAACTTCCCGATCAGCTAGAGATTTGAAGCTTCAAACTTAGCTCAAAATCTAATATCTCCAGAACGAGAAGAGCTAACAAAATAAAGAATTCAGGAAAAAGTTTGTTTGATAAAAAAAATTAACTTGACCTTTCAAATGACCTTCAAATGTAGGGGCCTGAGAACACTATACAGTGAACTTTTAAAAAAGCTTTGAACACATGTATTTGTTGTCCTTGCGTTCAGACCTCTATTTCCATGGTCGCAGGAAGCGAAGAGTTCATTAAATGCTGTCTTTAGGTCAAAAAGAGACAACAATTTTTTTTACTAAGAAGGTCTCTTCTTATAAATGTGAACTTCAAATGACCATCAAGAGTAAAATTTTAGATTAATTGCTTTTTTGACTTAGGAACAGCATGTAATGAACTCTTAGCAAAAATTTAAGTTCACTTTTCGGATTCTTGTGACCATGGATATTGATTCCTTGACCCAGCAAGCAAGAATATATGTTTTTCTGATAAAAGAAGGGGGAAAAAAATTTAAAACGCCTTACTTTGGAAGGTGATTTGAAAGGTCAAGGTATATTTTTTATAGATCGAAATTATTTTTCCCAAATTCTCTATCTCAGGAGCTTTAAAATGCTGTTAAATTTACTTTAATAGCTGTTGACACGAACAATTTTTAATTTACAGACTGTGTGGCGC
The DNA here is from genome assembly GCF_001687245.7 of Rhagoletis zephyria. Lineage (NCBI taxonomy): Eukaryota > Metazoa > Arthropoda > Insecta > Diptera > Tephritidae > Rhagoletis > Rhagoletis zephyria. The sequence continues at coordinate 5,293 of NW_016162154.1, read as the reverse complement.
AGGTGTCGAGATATTGGGAAAGAGATTGAGAGAAACATTTCGTTTTACATTAAAATTCGAATGGTGCTCTAATGTTTCTCGAAGGTTGGAGAACTATGTTAGAATTCGATTAGAGAATGATTAGAAAAACACTAGACATTAAAAACCAATTAAAATTCAACATTAGAATACGATTCGATATCTAACCCTTTTCTTGACATCGAAAACTAAGTAATCTTTTTGTAGAGAATGCTAACATTCTACCGTACAGAAACATATTAGAATTCGAATCGGTTTCTATGAATCCTCTTACCTTAATGTTTGTTGGATATATTACTTACATGAAAAGGAAAAACTCCACAAAAATTTTGCCCGATAGTTGGCGTAGGAGTCGAGATATTTGGAAAATCCGTATCTATGGTCCGATTTCTTTCATATTTAGAACATATCGACACCTGGGTGGAAGATCGACCTATCTCGTCAGCCAGTTTAAAAACGCCCTATCTCAGAAAACTTTTCAAGAACGCCCTATCTCAGAATCCGATTCAAAAACGCCCATCTCAACAAGTTTTCAATATATTTTCAGTTGAGATAAGGCGTTTTTCAATTAACTTCTGAAATAGGGCGTTCTTCAACCAAATTCTGAGGTAGGACGTTTTTTAATTAAATTCTGAAATAGGGCGTTCTTGAAAAGTTCCCCGAGTTAGGGCGCTTCGATAAGGAAAAACAAAAAATTAGTTACACAAGACCTTAATTACCTTATCTACTTGTATTTGTTCTATCACAGCAGACCCGTAGCTAAACTTTGAGGAAATGCAATAAAAAAAAGCGCATCAAAACTAAACATAAACAAAAAATGAGATTTACGCAGCAATCCAAACCAAAACAGATAGATAGATGGGTGTAATAAGCATAGTGATAGTAAAAATATGCAATAAAAGTTTGCATGCACTCACGCCATCTTCAATTCAATCATACATCAGATGAAGTTGTATGCAACTAAACGCACAAAGAGAGAACGTTAGCTACATACATACATACATAGCAGCGAAGTTTTTGGCGAATGAATGGACCGAAAAATTTTGTGTACTCGCCCATGGTGGAATGTGTAAAACAATCGATAAAGAAATTAAAAAAAAAATTAGTCATTGACAAAAATAATGTTTTCATGACACCTGAGTCGTTATTCAGTAATGCGATGCGAAAACGATGGATTCGCATTCGCGCAAATAAATCGCAAGTAATGCACAGTGGTGACTGCCTATCGCATAGCATTTTTCTTTCATATCGCATTACAGAGTAGCGATAGAGGCGCCTTTCCTACAAAAAGTCCAGCCATTTCAGCTGCGGCAAGGTGCAATGAAGATATCTAAGGAAACTTTAATTGGGTTTGTTTATGTGGCGAGCCCCAAGCCCAATGCATTACCTATTGGTGAGAGACTACAAACAACTTATTATTATTTTTTGCTTCTCTCTAACCTGAAGTTAGCAGGATAAGGCAGAAAATGGTTTTAAAATACGCCGACTTTAGCAGCAATTTGATAGTTTCCAGGTGCTTTTGTAAGATGAATAGTACGACACAAGTTTGAGGGCAGAATCAGTTTTAATTGGAAATTTAGCAAGGAATAACCGTACGTATATAAATGTATGTATGAATTTTGTGACAATTCTGCCACATTATATAAAATTATAACAATTGCAGAGCATTTGCAGTTAAGAGGAAATTGAAGTATAGAAAGAGCAAACATAGCAGGAATAATTCAACGGCATCGCGCTAGCCAAAAAAAAAAAAAAAACTATTGGAAGATCATAAAAATTAATTATTCCAACCAAATAATGACCTCGCGACTAGCAAGTCACCCCTTCAAACAAATTCCGAAACTGTGTCTACACAATGTTTATATCTATTATTATGCAAGTGAAAATGCGTAAGTAAATATCAGATGCTATTGAAGAGACACCTGACAAAACATCTGTCTTCCCGAATACGACAAAAAAAACACGTTCTTTTTTTTGGTTGAACCTAAAATATGTATGTATGTACGTCGTACATAAGTATAGGCATACCATTTATTGAAGTGGTCACACAAAAATTAAAAAATGTTTCCGATAGAGGCACAGCCATGCTAACAGAGCTATCGACCTCAAACCAGTCGCGCGTTCTACCTACATATGTACATACATATATATGTATACTCCTCACTGACAGATGCAGAGCAGACATGCGCTAAATATAATGGCACTGAAGTCTACGCCAGCTTTTGCTAATGCTATGTATGTGTATATGTACATCTGCTATAAACGTCAATAGCAGCCAACTGACGGCCACAGCAGCAATCAAAAAAGCAAGAATAAACTCACAAAGGTGATGAAGGCGTACAAATTGAAATTGCAAAAAAAATTCCATTTCAACGACCTTTCCATTATTATGAGGCAGCTAGTGCAAGTGAGTATCGCCAGCGAATCGCACAAGCATTTGGGCTCACGCGAGTATATCCAGCGCGTTTTCATCTTTCTGTAGTTATGAACTTACTTAGTAGATAGTACGCACTTAGGGTGGTCCAAAAAAAATCCATGTGGAAAAAGTAAAGTCGGAATTTCCTCTAGGATTTGTTTCATATCGGAAAAGACTTTACTCTTGTTTTTTTTTTTTAATTGAAATATATATATATATATATATATGAAAAAAAAAAATTTTTCGTAGAAATAGTATAGAATTCTTGAAAATCAATTTTTTTCGATCGAAAAACTTCGTTTCCCTTCAGGAGACTTCCAATAACAATACACAATTGTTTTTTAACCATTTTATTATTATACTATTACATATTAACTATATTTTATAGAACCCCCAAAAGCCTCAAAAAATTCAATTGGGCAATAATAATAATACTAATAGTAGCTAAAATGAAGAGCTCCATTTATTTTAAGTGGAGCATTTATTGACGTAGGTGGTATTATCATTTTCTAAATTAATGTTTATAAAGAAGCGAATGAATTTGGCGAAACGAATGTTTTGGCGAACGCAACTAAAATATGCATTAAAAATTGTTCGTTTGTACCTGATTGTGCAAGCTCTTTGCATCGCGAAAACTCCTACTACCTTCTCTGCCCCTTAATTTGCTTCGCCAATCCGTTCGCTTCGCCAGTGATAATAACACCCGTAAGTTGTTTTAACATTTTCCGCAATTTTAATAAAAAAGCGAATTTTATAAATTTAAGTGCTGAAAAAACCAAAATAAGGTGCATATATTTCGAATTCATTGATACGGCACTGATAACACTTATACGTATGCATATACTTATATAAACTAGACAATGAACTAAAAATACTTTACAAACTGTTAAAATCTGCAATTTCAGATACATATGTATGTATTTGAATTAACCATTTGTCGCAACAATTTTCTGAAAACTTTAATTTCCTTCTCTCCTTAACGTAAAATTAGTAAAGTAAAAACAAAATCCGCGCTTTCGGAAAAAGGGATTCCTCAATTAATTTTTGAATTCTTTACAATACAAAAGTATATTTTTCTGCTGCATTTCGAAACTAGTAATTTTATCAACGCTTAAGTTTTGGCTTTCCTTTTCTACCGTGGCCGCTTTAGAGAAAATGCACCGTCTGAGTTTATCGGAGCTCGAGTTAAAGCCTGATTATGGCAACATAACTGAATTTAACGGAACGTAGAACTTAGAGAATCAAAATGAAACAGATTTCGACGTGCCATAATCAGACCATTACTGCCCACTATAGTTTGTGTGCTTCCGCGCACGTTGTAGAAACGAATCGACTTACTTGCCCATTTTCCATTTGCTTACGCTCGGAATGTAACTTTTCTAAATATTAATCGAAATAGAATAACATAAAGGTATCAAAAATAGCCTGAGATCACCAAAGCCAAATAAATTTTAGTCAACACTTGTACAATGAAATTACAGATGTTTAATTTATATATATTACCAAATACAACTAAACTTTCTGGAGCTAAAAGTGCTAGATAATTTTTAAAAGAGCTAAAAAAAGAGCTAGGAGATAAAGCCCAATTTTCGGAGCGAAATAGAAAAATAAAGAGCTAAATCTATCGTCAAAATGGCAACACTGACTGGAAGTCTTCTGAAGAAAAACAAAGTTTACTGAGAGAGCATTAAAATTCCAATTTTACTTTCTTTTTGGACCACCCTAAAGTACATACATAAATATATTTAGGGTATTCACGGTTTTCTTGTAAAGTTAAAAGGTGGCAACTTTAACAAGATAACACACTCGAACTGTGAGCAACCCTTCACACATGTGTTTCAAATTGTCAATAAAACAAATATAGTCAGATATATATTTAAAAATCTTTTAAATTGCGCCCACCTTATGTTTTTCTGCTCCACTTTCCATTTTTTCTTAGCGCGAATAATTAGCTGATCAGAGATGCCAGTTTAACNATTATCTCTAATTAGTATGGGAACAAACAACAAAAAAGTTACCACATGGTAAAATGTTTTAAGGTTACCAGGTGGCAAAATTAACACAGTATATAATATAGAACTGTGAGCACCCTAATTCTCTTTTACATTAACCATTTTTACAGTCAGTTCACACGCTCTTTGCGCCCTGACTCGGTTTTATGTACGACGCAGACCAGGCCAATCGGTCGTTGTTTGTTGGCTGTGTTGAAAGGGAGGTCGGCGAACTAATTTCAAAAGGAAACAACAAATTATACGAGTATGGCATAATACTCGCTCGTTCGCTACGCCGTCGTCGTCGTTGGAGCTTTTTGTTCGCTATAGTTTTACTACGGCTTTGTTCTCCATATCTGTGCGCTCTAGTATTTAATTTCTGAGAAATCAGTATTGAATGAAATTTTTTATTCGTACGTCGGCGTATTTCGTATACCAGCAAATTATTTCACCCACCCATACACTGCCCCGGTACGCGCTGTGCTATGAAGCAAACACATCAGTAGGTAACATAAAATTTGCACGCGTACACATACTAATGCAGATAGCAAACCGACTAAATACGACAACATTTTTTTCTCATAAGATAACAGGCTTAGTAATCTGGGGAGAAAATAAGATAAACAAAAAAACTTTAACATAGAGAGGGCATTTACGCGAGAAAAATTAACAGATTATTTTATTTTACAGCATAGCGTTGCCAACCGATGCTCATACATCTCTCGCGCAACAACGAGAGCAAACGTTACAATTTAATCGCCAGTACTGTGTGCCTGAGAAAAAAAAACCTTTCGCAAAACACTTTACATGATAGGTGTGACTGCTTTCTGAAATTTCTCAATTTTACAGCCTTTTCGAAATATATTGC